>NC_056729.1:1866958768-1867191268 GCF_019279795.1 Protopterus annectens
TATATATATATATATATATATATATATATATATATATATAGCTCCACTTCATAACGTTTAAAGGTCATAAAATCTAATTGTAAAACAGCAAGACAAAATGATTAAAAATTCTAAACATCTAAAATGCATAACATCGAATCTCACAACATTGAAAACTACAAAACAAATATAAATAACATCCCACCTTTTACTACATTTCTGTCCCCTGACCTCATGGGGCTCTGCCTCTCCACACCAAAATTAAATATACCAACTCCGAGATTGCACTACAGTGTGGGAAAACTTAATTTCCTAACCCCACTGTTCGTGATCAGCAAGCAAAGAATGCTCATATAGCGTGTAAATTAATACCTTAGCGGCTAAACACATCTATTGCGAGGCATAATAAACTGTATATAGAGATTAACAGAATAAACTATAACATTTACATGTTTACACACACTCACCGATTTTTTATACATTTTCTATGTAGAGATCTGATGTTATGAGTTTTAGATAATTTTCATCATTTGGTCTCTTAAATTGTTTACATATAAGAGCTTTTGACGTTATGAAGTGAAACCGTATATATCTACATACACAAACACGCATATATATAAATCAAATGTGTGTGTGTGTGTGTGTGTGTGTGTGTGTGTGTGTGTGTGTATGTATCCATATATAAATATCTATCAGTATTCAGTTGTCAGGCCGTACTTAAGGCCCTATAAATGTAATGCTTCATAAATGTTGCACAGAAGGTGTTATTGGTGCCCTGTCGAAGTCATTATTGAATTAGTTTGAAATATGCACTTGCAGTATTTATGACCCTTTAATTTCTGTATGTTAATAACTTCCTAACGTTTTCTCCTTGGTTTTTGATACATTTGAAGTTGTGTTATAATTACTACCATTTTTTTGCAGCACTATAAACCGATCAGAGTTCTGCTTGTTTGTATTTCCAGAACTTTTGTAACCTTTTAGAAATGGATGCACACACCAAGGCACCATAACCAGCCTGATGGAACAGTGAGGGATGCGCAGAAATAAACTGTGAGCCCTATAATTTTATGATCGCATTCATAGAAACAGCAATGGTTAAGGCCATGATTAGTGGCATGCAGAAATAATACCATAACAAATAAATGACAGTGGTATAGTTACCTATTCAGAAGTAAATATTCATGTGAATAATTCTTTGCACTTTAGACTGGTCAGCCTGAAAATGTTTTAAGGTTAACAGCAGATGCAGGACTATGGGCTATTTGCTAAAGTTATCATAGTAACAATGGTAGGAATTGGAAAAAAACATACTCTCCACAGACCCACTGTCTGAATGTATCAGCTCTGGTATCAAGTTCAAGCAGTGGGAGACAATAGTCTCCATGAATTAAACATAAAGGTCTCCTAACTTTTTCAAGTTAACAGTCAATCTGATGTTGTCTCTTCCATTTGTTCCTGAGCCAGATAGGTGCCAGATATGACTTTGGTCATGTTAAAGCTTTAGATCTGGTGGTCAGTCTCCTCCCTTTACCCATAATCCCCTTGTGATGAGCAAGTTATCTCGGTTCTTGTTTGCTGCAACAAGCTACAGACGTGATCTTTGGAATTCTGATGCTAGTTTAGAGATAAGTGGTGTTTTGGATATTACCTTTAATTATCCACACATTTTACAGTTATCATTGATCTAAATACACTTTATACACTTAAATGTGTCTTTAGTGTGTGTATATACGTGTGTGTGTGTGTGTGTGTGTGTGTGTGTGTGTGTGTGTGTGTGTATATATATATATATATTTTTTTTTTTTTTCAACCCTATTCCCTTTTTTGTCCTATTTATACTCTCCTTCTTCTTAATACAAAAAAAAAATCTTTGCCTGCCTTCTCTCTGTTTTAGTATGCCTGATAAATTGTCTGTTTTTAATAATTATGTGGTGTGCAGCCACAAACTTCCAAACTCCAATGCACACACCAAGTGGTATATTTCCTCGTTGCTTCTCACTTGGATTCACCATCCAGTAGTTGTGAAGCATTCAGTTGTAGACTTGCCGTTGTACACCAAGAAGCAAATAAAGGTCTTCTCCCTGATTTTGCTGGATAAGGTACCCCCTGCTGCTTCCTTGGCCTCTTTGGTTACTTCTCCTTACACCAAAAAACTAGCACAGTGTGCTAAAACTGATATACCTAAAGAAAAGGACAAAGGAAGAAAAAAGATAAGTCTAAAACTGCAACAAAAGAGATCACCAGAGCACATATCTTCCTCAGCTCCAGCTCATAAATGTTTGAAAACTTCAGAGCTGTCTTCATCTTTGGAGCAAATTCTGATCGGATCTGACACTCTGTTATCTTTGAAACCAAGATTCTCTCGGAACCAGTGTTACCCAGACTGACTTCTCCAGTTTTACAAGAGAGATCTTTTCATCACTCTGGGTCTGTACATCTTCATCCATGAGTTCAGCCTTGTCTTCTAGGAGTCTCTCCAAAGCAGATGTGGATAAGATGATGAAATTTCTCTGGATCAGTTCCAGCTGGGGGCCCTCCCAACTCTGGCCAATGTCAGATCCGTTGTAAGGTAGCTTTCCACTTTATCCTGTGATTGCAAGTCCTTTTCTGATCTAAAACTTCCAGGATCAGAAAGCCTTGGATGCAAGTTCTGTCTGAAGTAGTAGGTCTACTTTAGAGTTGAGAATTTGGTTGTCTCTCACTTGAAAGATTTCTTTTGATTCATTCAGCTCTGACTTTTTGAAGTAGCCAACATATGAGAGGTTTTCAGACTGCTTGGCACTGATTTTGAGTACGGTGGGTTTGGAACCCCAGATGTTAGGATCCTTCTCCCATTCTGTGCAGCAGTTCAGCTCTGATGTCAGCCTTGGATCATGGATTTCCTAATGGTCTATTCAGGGGTGAGCCTCCATTAGGAACTTATAGCTCCTAAGCAACTAGGCGAATTCAGGCACCCTGATTCGCTCCAGTTTGACTTCTTCAAAAGAGTACTCTCACTACAAAGAGAGAAAACATCCTTTCTTTGAGCTTGGAGCCATCCACCCCCACAGAATTTCCCCTGATCCAGATCCTCTCTTTCATCTTTGCTCCATTGGGACAGTCAGTAACCAGAAGCTTCCTCAGACCAACTGTAGATTGAAGAGGCTCCCTGTTCAGCTTCTAAAACTCCTCCCTGAAACACTCCACCAGAGAAGTAAAATAAGAAGTAAGTGCAAAAAGGAGGCACCTCAAAATCTCTGGACAACAGAGATACAAACTCTGATGAAGGAGAAGACTTCCCTCAGATTCCCCTTGAGGATGTTAAGTACATTCGAAGAAGTTCCTTGAACTGCTTAAACAGAAAGTAGGTGGTCTCTCTCACAAAGCACTCTCTCCAGGAGGTATTTATTTTTTTAATGGGACTTTTGGTACTGGCCTATCTATATGTTGGATGGTTCATCCCACTGATGAGATGGTAGTCCTTATCCTGAGTGGGTGTTGAAGTTAATCGACACCACTGAACCCTGTCTCCAAAGAAAACCTTGACAAGTTCATTTTCCCCAAAATGCCATAGTGGAATCCATTAAAGACCTGTTCCATTCTCATTACTTTTGGCTGATACTAAATATGACATACCTCCCTGGACTACATGAAAAGAGACATGGAAGAACTCTCTAATCTTGTAGCTCAAGCAGGTATGACCCCAGCCCTGAGTAGCATCCTGCCATCGCCCAGAATTATACTGCAGTACAAGGACAAAATGATTGACTTCAACAATTGGCTAAGCTTCTGGTGTCATTCTTAGGGGATCCAATATCTGTCTGCCTGGCATGTCACATGGCTCACAGACCACCCATGCTTTTGCCAGAGATGGCCTGCACCTGTCAAATTTCTGGGATTCTGGATACTGGCAAAGGCTCTTCAAGGCTGCCCCTATAGTGCCTTTTTTAGGCAAGGTTCAAATAGAAAAATTCACCACCATAACAAGGAACAGGCAAGCAAAAACTGAGGGTAGTAAAGCTCATTGCTCATGTGAAGTCTAAATCTCAAAATGCACTCACTCGGTGCGTTCCAAAAAATGGAGAAGTAACATACCTATGTCTGTGCAGTGACTGGAGACCTGGTTCAAGGCTGCAGGAGAGCACTCCCTGCATTACCTGGCTATAATTCCATACCTCACACTTTTCGCCATCTAACCTGGGATCGAACATTAACACGGCGGAGGTGTGTCACATATTCATTACAGCATATCCACACCTCCAGGCTAGCTGCTTGCTCAGCATAATGCAGCTGAGAAGTTATCCAAGTGCAACTAACTCTGGGCAAAACTGCAATCCAAATTGTAGCTTGCTGCAGATCCCCCTACCATGACCTATAGGATTCCTCTCACTCTCTTTTCTTTGATATAACTGAAAAATACGGTAGGGTTCAATCAAACACCCTAATATTGGAGTTTATTTCAACTACCCCAGCATTAACTGGGAAAACTACTCATGTACCAAGTCCTTTGCTCAATGCTTTCTGGAATTCATAAATTCCAAATGCCCTGGATCAACTTATCCTACTGACCACCAGGGGCAAACAATATCCTAGACTCTAGTCATTACTAACATGAGGACCGTGTTCCACACCTGAAGTCAACTCCTCAAGGCTGGTCAGATCCACCATAAGCTAATCACCCTAGATATCCACATCCCGGCCTCCCACCCCCCATTAAGGAAACCACAGCAAAATATGTACCTCTCCAAAGCCACAACTTCTTGCTTTCTAAGACATTAAGAAGTGCTGAACTTCATGACACTCCTATGCAGATGGGACAATACAGTTATGACAAGCTGGGAATCCTACACAAATGCACTATATAAGCACTTACACCTGAAAGTGCATGGATCATGCTATTCCAAATTAGAAGTCCAAGATGCTATCCTCCAAAAAAAGGAAGCCAATCCTATGGTCCTCCTGCCATAAACAAACTCTCAAGCAACAGAAGGAAGAAATTGTTGCAAAAGAGAGTAAAATCCCATGAGTGGAGGAGTTTCTGGTCAGTCTCTTGTGCAAGAGAAGCTGGAGATCCCTTTATATAGATCCTCCAAAGCTAGCTATGAAAACTGATGCTAAGTATAACCACAAAGCATTCTATAGCTATGTCAAGAATCTCAATGGCAACACACAGATCTTCTGTGAGTTACAGCACAATGGCACAAAAGTTACAGAACCAACTGATATTGCCAACATCCTGGAAGATAGGTTCAGTGCTAACATTATCCCCCCTCACCCCTCAAAGGGCCTATATATATACATATATATATATATATATATATATATATATATATATATATATATATATATATATATATACAGGAAGAATGCAGGGACCGGGCAACATCCCAGGCTGCGTTTTACACAAACTTCAGAACAAACTGGCTCCCCACCTAAGCACCATGTTCAGTCATAGCCTCACATCATGCTTTGTGCCCACTGAATGATGCACAGCAGCAGTTATCCCACTCCACAAAGGAGGAGCCAACACTGATCCTGGGAACTATCTCCCTATATATTTGAAGAGCCTCGGGTTTGCAAGGCCATGGAACATATCATCATGGAATTCATAAAGTACGACATTGTTACCTCCAAAATGACTGTCCCACCCAGCTTGGGTTTAGAAAGGCAGATCTTGCCTCCTGAACCTGGTTGGTTCCTTTTACAGTCACCAGTTTCATAGACGAGGTTAAGGTGTTCACACTACCTATCTTGACCTCGCCAAGACTTTCAACACCATCCCCCATTCTGGAATTATAGCTAAACTCACTAAACTAGGTATAAATCCCTGTGTCACAAGAAGGGGTTGCCAACTGGCTCACTGACAGAACCCATACTATAAAAGTTGCAACCTCCAAATCTGACTTCAAATCAGTGACAAGTGGACTACCACAGGATTCACTCCTGGGACCTCTCCTGTTTGGTATCTACTTCTCTGGAGTACATGCTAACACAGACGGCCTCTGGCTAATGAAGTTCGCAGATGACTGCAAACTAGGAGCCATAGTAGAGTCCCGAAATGATGTGGACATCCTAAAGAAGAACCTCACTTAGACAGATGCCTGGTGTCAGAGCCATGGCCTCAAGCTCAATGCCAAAAAGTGCATTGTCAGCCTCTTTGGTAAAAACTTTGTACATATGAACTGCCACATAGGCAGCAGTCTACTTAACACCGAATGTGTGATAAGAGACCTTGGGACCCAGGTGGAGAGTAGTCTCTCCTTTGATAATCACATCGCTACAGTAGTCAGGAAGTCCTTCTACATGGCACACCTCATCACAAAAGGGTTCTCATCCAGGAAAAAAAGAGGTCATTGTTCCCGTCTACTCGACACTCATTAGACCCATTATAGAGTACAATGCCCCTTTTGGAATGTACCTCACAAGACATCTGCAGCAGCTGGAAGGGCCACAGAAGTACCTCAAAAAGAGGATTACTGTTCTCAAACAGATGCCCTACACTGACCGTCTCAAAAACTCCAGCTTTACTCCATAGCATATCGCCTACTCTGAAGTGATCTCTGCCTAACATATAAATCTATGTCAAACCCAGAGCTGTTGGACATGCTACACCTAAAGAAATCCCAATCCCTCTGAGCTACACACTGTAGGGACCTAAACCTCGTCACCACAATAAACAGGACATGTTGGAGGGATATATTCTTGTCCTAGAGACCTCCCATACTCTGGAACAAGCTATCCATCTATGTCTAGCAATGTTCCTCATTAGCACTCTTCAAGAAAAATCTTGATGAGTGGATGGGAAATAGGAAATACACCCCTGGGATCACTTCTGTGGCTCTGCTCGACAGTGGCACAGGAAAATAACTTTCTCGGGTGACATAAGCCAGGGAACCTTGTTAGCTAGGCTTACTTAGGCCCTTGAGCCGATAGCCTAGTACCTACCTATGAACATCAAGAAGCAAATGTGATTACAGCACTTATTAGGATTATACATAAACATCGACTCATATGTAATAAAAAACAACTGCCAGCAAAGACCAGAACCTGGGTCCTCTTAAAAATCGCACAGCACAAAAAATATACAGAAAGATCCAAGGACGACCAAAGGCTTGCAAAATAAATCCGTCTTTAATGTACAAAAAGTAAACACATAAGCACTTTTGTAGCAAAGCTACTTCATCAGATGCATATCACAACTAAAATTTCAGCTTTTGTATTTCTAAAAAACATGCAAAACAATATATTTATATATGTATATATAAAAAATGTAGTAAATATAATAAATACTAAACACCCAAAATTAAATAAAGGCTTGCACACAGACACATACACGTGTATATATATATATATATATATATATATATATATATATATATATATATATATATATATATATATGTCAAAAATAATAAAATTGTATCTGTTTTTAAATAATAATTATTCTTCTAAATAAATAAATGCCAGACTACCTTCTATTTAATGGTCTGGCTTTAAGTTTAGGTCTCAATGGTACCCTGTCATTCAGGCCATGTCCATAGTCCCCATGTAGTCTAACTATCCATTTGGCTTCCAGCTGCTCTGATTTCTGATGTCACCTTTCCTAATGTTTTCAAAAATACATCCTATTACCATAAACTTAAAAGAATGAGAGACATCAGTATCCCCAATATGTTTATACAGAGCACTGAGTGTATCACCTTTGCTTGTATGGTAATAGTGTTCCTTAATTCTATCTCTCAGTGCTCAATCAGTTTTACCAACATGACATTTTTGCTACCCACCTTTTTTTTTTTAAAAAAAAAAGAAAAAAAAAAATTTTTTCCCAAAAAAAAAAAAAAAGAAAAAAATCCAAAAAAAAAAAAAATAAAAAAAAAAAAAAAAAAAAAAAAAAAAAAAAAAAAAAAAAAAAAAAAAAAAAAAAAAAAAAAAAAAAAAAAAAAAAACAAAAAAAAAAAAAAAAAAAAAAAAATCCCTCCCTGAGCTAAAAACCCAAATTTCCCTAAAAGGGGGGGAAAAAAAATTTTAAAAAAACCCCCCTTTTTTTTTTTCCCCCAAACCCCCAAAAAAACCCCAATAAAAACAAAGGGGGGAAAATTTTTTTTGTTTTTGGGGAAAAAAAAAAAAAAAAGGGGGTTTTTTTTTTTTTTTTTTTTTTTTTTTTTTTTTTTTTTTTTTTTTTTTTTTTTTTTTTTTTTTTTTTTTTTTTTTTTTTTTTTTTTTTTTTTTTTTTTTTTTTTTTTTTTTTTTTTTTTTTTTTTTTTTTTTTTTTTTTTTTTTTTTTTTTTTTTTTTTTTTTTTTTTTTTTTTTTTTTTTTTTTTTTTTTTTTTTTTTTTTTTTTTAAAAAAAAAAAAAAAAAAAAAAAAAAAAAAAAAAAAAAAAAAAAAAAAAAAAAAAAAAAAAAAAAAAAAAAAAAAAAAAAAAAAAAAAAAAAAAAAAAAAAAAAAAAAAAAAAAAAAAAAAAAAAAAAAAAAAAAAAAAAAAAAAAAAAAAAAAAAAAAAAAAAAAAAAAAAAAAAAAAAAAAAAAAAAAAAAAAAAAAAAAAAAAAAAAAAAAAAAGGAAATTCGTCAAAGGGAAGAATATTGGAACATAATTATGGGGGGGCCCAAATTTTTCCCATTAGCCCTTTAAAAAACCAATTTGAATTTTCTGGGTTTTTTATTTTTTGGAATTTTAAAAAATAATTTTTTGACAAAAGGTTTTAAAAAATTTTTATTAAATTTTTAATATTTTATAATAAAAAATTATAAATTTTAGTTTTTTTTAACCTTTATAAAAAGGCGGAAATTTCTTTTTACCTTTTGGGGCAAGGTGAAGGAGGGATTTGCAAATATAGTTGTCTCAGACGGGAACCAGAAGTAAGAATTTCATATTTGTGGGACAAGCTGCACCAAATGAAGTACAATGATGTTAGTATTTTCTAAAAATAAAACAAATAATTAATTATTGAATTAAAAATGGGAAATATTGAATAAAAGGGGTTAAGGGGTATTAAGGGCCAAAAAACCGGTATAATAATATTTAAGTCTTATGTTTAGGAAGTCATCAAATAAGATATTGTACAGTGTAATATTTTCGATAAAAAATCCAGATATCTTTTTCCGAAAACCGATGCTTTAGTTGGCCCCAGCATAGGCATGTCCATGCCTTTAGTTTTAATTATTGGAAACATCAGCTGTAGATACGATAACACACTATTACATTTATCAAAATACATCATATTATAATATTAAATAATCTCATACCATTTATACAGGACATAGGATAATTGCTTGAAACATTATGTTTAAATCATCAAATCAATTACAACAGTTAAAGAAAAATTTTTAAAAGATAAAGGAGTGAATGTAAAATATGGTACCATTAAGGCCTAAATTAAAGTCTCACCCCCATGAATGTAATATTGGTTTTATTTATTTGAGACATTATGTTTAAAAATGTACTTAAAAAATTTGACATATTTCCTTGTTTGGAATATATATAAAAATGTAATAGTACTAATACTTCTCTTGGATAAAATGATGTGTAAGTGAAATTTAAAGCACTTTTAAATTTAGTTAAGAAGACCTTTGAGTTAAATTATTTCCTGTGATTTGAAACTAAGGGGTATTTTAGCAAGATGAAATTATGCCAAAATTGCTACCTTAGATAACAAGCTAGTCATGGGTATTGGAAATGAATTTTTCCACATTGGCCCAAGAAATTTACAGTGTTTATCCCAGTTTGGAGTTTGGAGCCCAAATTTTATAAAGAGTTTAAGTTACTTATAAATCACAGGTGCTAGAATAGTCAGTTTGGCATGATTCTGAGCAGGTAATCCTAAAAACGTATAAAGTAGCATGAAGAAATTTTAACCTCGAGGTTGTATCATTTATAATTAACAACTAACATCACATTTAAAATTAAATCATTTAGTTCAAAATAATATTCTTCATAGCCATTTGGGGTAGCTATGAAAAGTTATTCCAGAATATGGTTTGTACCAAGATACTATTTAAACAGAATTGACAGCTCATTAAAAAGTGTTAATGAGATAATCAATATGAGTTAAAAATCTGGAACCATAATGCATTTACTTTATTTTTAAACATTGAACGAAACCATAATAAATTTAAGACAGGGGAAAATGCTCTGAATGTAAGCTTTGGGCACGTCAGGGGGCAATGAAAATTCAAACATCATCCACATTCTCTATGTAACAGAAACATTTAGGGCAATGATAAGATTATTTCCATTGCTGATAAAATAGTTTAACTTCACGCAAGTGGTTTGCATGTTTGCAAAAGCAAGGTGAGTAATGGGTTATCTCTAGGAAATAATTCCTATGAAAGGACATAGATCTTTTAAAAAACTAAAAAGGTTCAGAAAAAGAAACAATTTTTTAGATACATGGAATAATGGAAACAGCCGAGATGACAGGAATCCTAAACAGTAAAATTGAGATAGAACTAGGGAATTAATGAAGATCATTATTATTAAACAATGTTTTAAAAATTTTTCTTTATGTGTGTTTGAATTTTTTAATAAAATTTTAAAATTTTTTTAAATTTTGTGTGTTTGGTGTTGGCTAATTTAATTACTAAAACTTTTTTGGGATTTGCAGGGAAAAGAAGGATCATGTGATTTCTTTGGAATCTTAAAAAGTGGACAGAGAAGGGTTTAAACCTTAGTAATGACAGGTCTTGCCTGGTCAAAAAAGGCTGAATAAAATTTTCCCACATTTTTGGGTTATTTTCCAGAATGGTGAAATTCCCATTGCATAAGTGACTTTTAGGTACCCTAAGGGGTGATGTTTCATGCGCTTTATAGTCTTGATGGAAATAATGCCTTACAAACAAAACTTTTCAACATATATAACTTTTTAAAAATAATTTACTCAAGGGACAACATTTAAAGGTAAAGTCAAGCCAAAACAGGAAAAATGAAAATATTTTCACAACCATGTCTAAGGGTGAGCCATGTTTTTTTACCTATTTTCTTTCCCCATTATTTATAATACTTAAAGCATTTGGGATCGACTATAAAACTAATTTTAGAGGGGAAAGAGCTTTACCATTTAAATGTACAGAATTAAACTTCTAAAAGCTCATGCTAAACTACCTCTACATTAGTGACTAAATTTCCGAGAAAAAAATGGCATCCAAAATTCACCAAACTGAGTTTAACTAGGTTTTGAGCACCCATTAGTCTCAAAATGAATTTCAGGAAAACACTAACAGTTTGTTTTAAAGCGAAATACATTGTCCATTCCAAACAGGTTGTCCAAAAACAGCCCCCCTTAGCTAATCATTATTTCACACATGCACACAAAGCTTCATAATGTAAACCACGCTTTCCACTTAAAATCCAAACATCTAAAACATTTACACTGCATGTGTTTTGGAACCTCCACAACAGCAAGAAAAGCTTTATGACCTCCCAAAACTCATTTAGTAAGCAAACAACCCTTGCACAAACAACTGAAATGATTCCACTTCCCAGCATACATGTAAACTTGATGCATTTCTCTCCATTAGACATATATACTGTGCTGCACATGCCATACACACACACACACACACACACACACACACACACACACACACACACACACACACACACACACACACACACACACACACACAGCTTCCTCTTCATATTATCACACTCAATGCACTTCACAGACACACACACACACACACACACACACACACACACACACACACACGCACACACGCACACACACACACACACACACACACACACACACACACACACACACACAGAGCTTCCTCTTCATATTATCACACTCAATGCACTTCCCACACACACACACACACACACACACACACACACACACACACACATTCACACACACACACACACACAGCTTCCACATATACATGCACACACAATACACTCCACACACACACACACACATACACACACACACACACACACACACACACACACACACACACACATTCACAATTGCAGACTTGCAATCTACAAGTAAGTTCTGGGAATTTCCCAGACTTGTCTGAAAATAGTGATGGAAAATATATGGACATCACTGATCTGATGGCCTCTAAGCTCAGTGCAGCCAAATTCAGTTGGCGCAAGCACACTACAATATCCCCTTCTGTTTCCGTAACTGGACTGCTGTCTACCCAAGTAGTCTTTATCAGGCTTGTTTACAGCACAGAATGTTAAAGACTGATAACCGCAGTGTGCCATTCAAACCTGTTGCCTTTTCTCACCTCTCCACAAAGCAATGAAGAAACAGCTTTGGATGGCCCTAGCTCTTGCTGATGTCCACTTCAGGAACCTACCTGGTGTTGATGCAAACCTACTGAATTGATTCTATATGCTGTTCCAAAAACTTAGGTGCCAGTCCAGCTCAGACCCAGTTGTCCCCTTAAACACAACATCTTCCTAAATGCACACATAGAGACACTTGCATAATAGACCAATATACTATGGCTATTTCCCAACCCTTCTCAGACAACACATTTGCAACACATAATTCCATCTATGAGTCTACAGAAGCCATTACATCTTCCATAAAAGCACAGTACATGTGTTCCTCAGCCAGCTGCTCCTCACAATACAGTGACATCTATGGGCAACCCAGGTACTGATGACCTAACCCCAAGACTGACGTCACTCGTTGCAGCAAGCCCCTTGGATTCAAACCAAAACAGTTACTCACCATGCTGCTGGAAGTCCTAGTTTGTATCATCGCTGAATGATGCAACCTACCAAATGAATCGGTCAGCACCTGCAGCTGTCACTCCAAATATGTATCTATTATATATATATATATATATATATATATATATATATATATATATATATATATATATATATCTATATATAAATGTATATGTATATGTGTGTGTGTGTGTGTGTGTGTGTGTGTGTGTGCGTGTGTGTGTCTATAGATATATATATGGGTACGTATCACTTCACCTAAACTCATTTCACCTAAAGTTCATTTCACCTAAAATGTATTTCTCTGACGCGTAGTACAATAAGGCAAGTCAAAGGTATATGTCCTTTTCCCCCACTGTAGTGTGATCCTGGTGTTATTCATCAGGCTTCACAAGTTATGCACTTGTATATGCAACGATAGGCCCCACATTGAGGTGTGTTGGGGGGGGGGCATAGCCCTCCACTTATTTTGGTTTTATGTTGTCTCGTTTTGTTTTACATTATTTGTTAAAAGGCAACTAGGTGGGGGGCCTATGCCCCCCACACCCCCTAATGTGGGGGGCTGCACCCCCACCCCCCTTAATATATATACTAACACCAGAATCGCACTGCAGTGGGTAAAAGGATATATACCTTTCAATTGTGTTAGAGTACTACTTGTCAGTGAAATGAGTTTTAGGTGAAATGATCTTTAAATGATTTGGTCTTGGTGAAATGAGTTTTAGGTGAAGTGATACGTACCCATATATATCTATATATATATATATATATATATATGTGTGTGTGTGTGTGTGTGTGTGTGTGTGTGCACATACACACATATGGCAAAAATAAAGCATAAAGACAGAGTATAACAGTGTATCCAAAGGTAAGGACAGATAAATTATGCAGATAGAACTTTCGGGTATCGTTGCATATACAAGTGCATAACTTGTGAAGCCTGATGAATAACAAGTACAGGAAGGGGCAAGCTGAGCTAACAGGTATCATACTGAGGAGATTCATTATGCAGACATCTTGACTACTCAGTGTAATTTCAAGTGACTGTTGTACAACAAAAGATGGAGGTGTTATGCATATGCATGGGAACCCTAAGTCAGACACAACAGCTTGCATATTTTTGATGAGGTAGCAGACTTTTCACAGGGGAAACCAACCAGTTTTTAAACTGAGGATACACAATGTTATTCACAAGATGCTTGTATAACACAGCAGTTACATCGAAGCATGGATAGTACACCGAAAATTAGCTCAAACCAAATGTAAATCAATATCTGTCCAATCTCAATTCCACTGGCCAAGAAAACTTAGCCACATTCTGCAGTGGGAGATGTCAGCCACTGTCATCATCTTGTTAAGTGACAAACTCTTGAAGTTTACATAATGCAGTTAATAGGGATCACAGCTGATATCAGTACCACATTGTATTGTCTGTCTGTCAATTACTGGTTTCATTATGTGTGTACCATGCAGACAATCTCAAGTAGGGATGAAGGGGTAAGAGACTGTGTTCTGAATGGGTCTTTAACTTGGGCACTATCACAAAGTGGTTTATGAGCAACAAGGATCTCCGAAGCTGAAACACAAACAAACACCAATCGCAACCAAAGTGACACATAGCTCAAAACACCAGTGTGCCATCCAACAACAGCATGTAAGGCAAGACAACATGCCCAACACTTTAATCATAGGTACCTCCATAGTCAGGCACACTCACCAGGCTGAACAAGGAGAAAATTACTGTCAGCTGCCTGTCGGGAGCCAGGATCCACCATATAACGCATGCACTCAAGTCACTCCACAACAAGTAGAAATACGACTCTGTCATTGTCCATATTGGAGTGAATGACTTGAGACATACCTCCCTGGACTACATGAAAAGAGACATGGAAGAGCTCTTGGATCATGTGGCCCAGACAGGTATGACCCTAGCCCTGAGTAACATCCTGCCTTCGCCCAGAATGATACCACAGTATAAGGACAAAATGATTGACTTAAACAATTAAGCTTCTGGTGTCATTAAAAAGGGATCCAATATCTCTCTGCCTGGGATGACATGATCGTCAAACCATGATGCTTTGCCAGAAATGGTCTGCACCTGTCAGCCCTGGGATTCAGGTTACTGGCTAAGGCTGTTGCCACCCCCATAGTGCCTTTTTTAGGCAAGGCTCAAATGACAACACTACCACCATAACAGATAAAAGCACGCAAAATCTGAAGGTAATGCTACTCAATGCTAGAAGTCTAAACCTCAAAATGTACTCTTTCGAGGTACTCCTAAAAATGGAGAACATCAATATCTGTGCAGTAACTGAGACCTGGTTCAAGGCTCCAGAGAGCACCCCTGCAATACCAGGCTACAACTCTTACCACACTTTTCAGCCACCAAACCAGGACGGAAACACTAAAGGTGGTGTATTGTCCATATTCACCAAGGATATTCACACTTCCAGGCTTGTTGCCCAACACAATGCATTTAAAATACTACAGGTGAAACTAACACTAGGTAAGACTGCAATCCAAATTGTAGCTTGCTACAGATCCCCCACCATGCCCCAAGATTCTCACTACACCTTTCTAAACATACTGGAAAATATTAGAATACAACCTAGCACCCTAATACTGGGTGATTTCAACTAGCCTGCCATTAATTGGGAAAACTACTCTGGTACGAACACCTTTGCCCAACGGTTCTTGGAATTCATAAATTCCAACACAGTGGGTCAACTAATCCATAGTCCCACCAGGGGCTCAAATATCCCTGACTTGGTCATTACCAACATGGGAGATTGATGCTCCACACCAGTGGTCATCCCCTCGTTGGTCAAGTCTGACCATAAGCTAATCACCCTTGATGTCCACACCCCACACCCCCACCCCCAAGTAGGGGAAACCTCCATAAAAACTCCTCCAAAGCCAGCTTCATGCTACTCAAGTCAGAAGTGACAGACTTCATGACACCCATGCAGACAGGAACTGAAATTTCGACTACTGAATCCAACACCAAGGCACTGTATGAGCATATCCACTCGTGCATAAATCGTGCCATTTCAAATAGAACCAAGATGCTCTCTTCCAAAAAAAGGAAGCCAGTCTGGTGGTTATCTGCCATAACCAAATTAAATAACAGAAGGAAGAAACTGTTGCAGAAAAGAGGAAAATCCCAGGATACAAAAAACTCCCTTAAGAGCCTCAGTAAGAAGCTGAGATCCCTCATAAAATCCTCCAAAGTTAGTTAAGAAAATAAAATTGCCAAAGATTCTAAGGACAACCACAAGGCATTCTATAGTTATGTCAATAATCTAAATGGCAATGCTCAGATGTGCTCTGAGCTACAACAGAATGGCATTAAATATACTGATCCCAAGGATATTGCCAATATCCTGGCAGATCAATTCAGTGCCAACTTCACCCCCTAAATGGCACATCTCAATACCAAAAGATTGTCAAATTCTGGTAATCATGGCCACACAGGTAAAAAACACACTCTCCACAGCTAAGAATACAGCATTCATGGGACCACACGACATCCCAGGCTTTGTACTGCATGAACTACAAAATGAACTAGCACCTCACCTAAGTGTCATGTTTAATCATAGCCTCACCTCAGGCTTCGTGCCCAATGAGTGGCGCACAGCTACAATTATCCCACTCCACAAGGGGGGATCCACCTTGGACCGCGGGAACTATCGTCCCATCAGCTTGACGAGCCTGATCTGCAAAGCCATGGAACACATTATCATGAAACTTATAAACAAAGATATTGGCAACCTTCAAACACTGGACCCCACCCAGTTTGGTTTTGTGAAGGGCTGATCTTGTCTCCTCAACCCAATTGACTTCTTCAAATTGGTCTCCAGAGCCGTGGACGAGGGTAAGGTGGTCCAAACAGCCTATCTGGACCACGCCAAGGCCTTCGACACCATCCCCCACTCTGGAATCATAGATAAATTTACTAAGCTGGGCATTAATCCCTATATCACTTGATGGGTCGCCAACTGGCTTACTGACAGAACCCACACTGTAAAAGTAGCTTACTCCAAATCCAACTCCAGACAAGTGACAAGTGGAGTACCTCAGGGTTCAGTCCTGGGACCGTTCTTGTTTGGCATCTACTTCTCCTAAGTACAGACCAACGCTAAGGGACTCTGGCTAGCAAAGTTTGCAGATGACTGCAAACTGGGAGCCATTATCGAATCCCCAAATTATGTGGATATTCTACAAAAGGGCCTTACAGAGACAGATGCTTGGTGCCAGAGCCATGGGCTCAAGCTCAATGCCAAGAAATGTATAGTTATTCCCTTTGGGAAAAAACATGTACCCATGAATTACCACATAAGTGGCAGTACACTAATCACCGAAAGTGTGATAAGGCACTTAGGGAAACAGATGGACAATGGTCTCACCTTCGATAACCACATCGCCACAACAGTCAGGAAATACTTCTATGTGGCACATATCATCACTAAGGACTTTTCATCCAGAAAAATGGAGGTCATTGTCCCACTGTACTCATCCCTCATTAGACCCATTATAGAGTACAGCTCTCCATTTGGTATGTACCTCACAAGACATCTGCAACAGTTGGAAAGGCTGCAGAAATACCTCACTAAAAGAATCACAGGCTTAAAGCAGATGCCTTATGCTGACAGTCTAAAAAAACTCCAGCTGTACTCTGTCGCATATCATCTACTCCGAGGTGGTCTCTGCTTGACATACAAGGCCATGTCAAACCCAGAGCTGTTGGACATGCTACACTTAAAGAAATCCCAATCCCTCAGAGCCATACACTCCAGGGATCAAAACCTGGTCATCACAATGAAGAAAACATGCTGGAGAGATAAGTTTCTGTCCCAGAGACTCCCCATATTCTGGAATAAACTGGCTATACATGTCAAGCAGACCGCCTCCTTGGCCCTCTTCAAAAGGAACCTTGACGACTGGATGGGAGATAGGAATTCACCCTGGGGATCACGTCAGTCGCTCTGCTAGATAGGGGACCAGGGAAGTAAATATCCTGGGAAGTAATAGCTGAGAATGGTTATGGCTAGGATTGTATGGGCCCTAGGGCCGATAGCCTAGTACCAACCTATGACAAAGGTCCTTAAATGAGCTCCAGACAGCTTCTATTTTTGACATCAGAAATATTCTAGAATGTTGTCCCCACGGGGAGAAGAAAACTATTTGTCCTGCCTCCTCCAAATAAGGCATGTGCTGTAGGACAGGAGAGAAACAGAGTGGTTTGGTCTCGGGATGTGGAATAATACCCTGTAAAGGAGGGATCTCTTCCCACTGAGTCAATATCAGAACTCATTGGTCTGAAGCAGCGTTTCCAAAGAGACAGAAATGGAAAATCATACTTTATGGAAGCGATAAGAGAATACCATGGAGGGAAGTGGCACTTGGCTCCTTACATAGTCATTGTGACCTATTTGACTGTCTTTTGTTCTGAGGGGGTTCCAGCTTTGTTTTCGGGAAACTCCCCATCATTTTTTAGAAATGTCTGCTTACTAGTATATTACTCAGTTTGCTTTGCTCCTTGATGCTGTTGGACAAGGGAGCAAAATAACCTTTAGAAAATGCAGAGAGGGAGGTTTGTCCCTGCAAGGACACCATACAAGTAATTTGAGACTTGGTGATGGCCTTGGAGGTGTGCACTGTCCTCATTGAAGCAGTCCTATGCATGACTGAAGTTGTACCAGGCTGTCATATCCTTATCTCATTTTCACATGCAGGTGACAAGCTGAGCTGTGCTCTCAGTGCTTACCAGTGCTGGGAGATCTACTCAGCAAGTTCTTCAAAGAAGGAACTTTAGTTAACTAAGCTTGATTGAACTGCACTTGTTTCACTAATGCACATAAGGGGAACTGAACAGACACAAGTAAGTGGTTTTACACAGCAGTGATTATGCATGACATTTCACCAATTAGGTGAATGAGCTCTGATCTTTGGTGACTTCAACTACCCCACCACAGACTTGGTGAACTATTCCTGCACTAATGCACTCACTCAGTGACTCCTTGACTTCATCAGTTCTAACACACTAGAGCATCTAATTTCATACCCCACAAGGGGAGATAACATGCTGGACTTGGTTCTCACTAACATGGGTGACTGCTGCACCACTCCCATAGTATGTTCTTCCCTGGTGAGATCAAGTAGTCAGACTGTCTTGTTCGAATTATTTATTCCACCCAACCCTCCCCTGCCAGGCGTAATCAAGATAAAAAACTTCTCAAAAGCTGGCTACAGCCTTGTTAGGGAGGGTATCTGTATCTTCACACCACCTCCCCCAGTAGAGAATCCAGACAACTATGCTGAACAGTATGCCAATGCAGTATACAAGCACCTGTATAACTTCATGGACTCGGCCATACCCAACAGAACTAAAACCTGCTCCTCAAGAAAACACAAACCTGTTTGGACATCCTCTATCAACAGGCTTTATAAGGGTAAAACGGAACAAATTCCAAAGGAGGAAAAAAACCTCCTAAGCCTCAGCAAGCAAATTAGATCACTACTGAAAATCTGCAAAGCCAATTATGAATCAAAGCTAGCCTCCAAAACAAAGGAAAACCACAAAGCCTTCTTCATTTACATCAGGAACCTCCATGGCAAAGCCCAGATTTGTTCAAAATTAGTACTTAACAGTATGACTCACAGTGATCTTGTTAACATAGCCAACCTGTTAGCAGATAGCTTCAGTGCAAACTTCACCCCCTGTCCCCCCAAAGGCCCTTTTGACATCACTGATACTTGTCCTGCACCTCATATCTCTGTAGATTGTGTTAAAGGCCCTATCCAAGGCAAAGGACACAGCTTCCATGGGATTTTCAAACAAGAACTGGCTTCTCCATTAAGCACTCTATTCAACCACTGCCTAAGTACAGGCTTCATTCCAGCAGAGTGGATAACTGCCATTGTCATCCACTTGCACAAAGGTGGTGTCACTACTAACCCTGGAAACTACTGCCTCATTAGCTTGACAAGTCTGATCTGTAAAGCCATGGAGTGAATTACTATAGATCTCATAAACAAGGACACAGGTAATCTCTAAGCACTTGACCCCACTCAGTTCGGATTTGTCAAGGGCAGATCTTGCCTGTTGTACTTAGTTGACTTCTTTGAGACAGTCACCAAGGCCATGGATGAAGGAAAGTCAGTACATACAGCTTACCTAAACTTGGCCAAGACCATTGACACAATCAGCCACTTGGGAATCATCAAAAAGCTAACACAACTTGGCGTAAATCCCCATCTCATCAGGTGGGTGGCCAAATGGCTCACCAACAGGACCCTCAATGTCAAAATAGGCACCTCCACCTCTGATTGCAGACCTGTCACTAGTGGAGGTCCCCAGGGATCTATCCTGGTACCCCTTTTGTTTGTCATCTACTTCTCAGAGGTGCGGGCAAAGACAAAAGATCTGTGGCTGACCAAGTTAACGGATGAATTCTGATTCTTGGGCTCTTAGCAATCATTTTGCCCTAAACCCTAAATCAAAAAAGTAAGCTAGTACTTTTTACCCCTAAAAACACTTCTCTAGATAAAAAAATTCTTTACTATACAACCCGAAGAGAATAGCACAATCAAAGTTGTCCCATACACTAAACTACTAGGCATTATTCAAGATGAAAACCTTAACCTTAACCTACACATAAAGAATAACATCATAAAAACACACCATAAACTCGATATGCTGTACAGGTGCCAACACTTTCTTAGTCTCTCTACTAGACAAACCCTTGTGACCACCTTTTTACTACCTTCTCTCCTTTATGGGTCCCCCAATCTTCACTAATATCCAATATTCTGCAAAATTCACACTTGAGATGTGTTACAACAGAATAGTCAAGTTTGCCATCAAGGCCAAATTCTCATCCCATCACTGTAAGTCACTGAAACAATTAGGCTGGTGGGAATTCCCCCACCATCTCTCATTCATCTGACTAACTACAGCGCACAAAATAATCTGCAGGCCCACACATTGTCCTGCTTTCTCAACACTACTTGCCCAGTGCCAACCAAACAGGCAGCTAAGATCTGATAATCATTTACTTGTAAGTTACGAATGGAGCTGTGAGCTATTGTGTAGAAATTAAATCAATGAACAGAACACAGTGCGACAAAACTCTTTGTACTGTGAATACCCAGAATGATCAATCAGCACAAACTGAAGTAAATGGTGCAGGGAATTATATGAGAATATACAAACTCACAAACAATAAATATCACATCTTAAATGAGGACAGTAAAAGTCAACATTAATATAAATTATTAAAAACTGAATTACACTATATACTACTGATAAGCTGCTTCAGTTGTGCATCCACAGGGACTGTACACCATCTGTGCTCTGCGTTTATGACTGACAGCATCTCTGATAGTGTGGGAATATCTGCATGTTGTGTCATTTACACCCATTATGTAGTGTGTGTACTGCTATCTACCAATACCAAAGTGAGGTAAGTAGATGAAAAAAGAAGAAGAAACGACTAAACAGAAGCAGTAGGCAAATCAGGTGCAAGAGAGCAACATTCTGGAGACCGGCAACAAGCATGCTCTTCCACTTTCTAGCTAGTTCTTTTATGTATTTATGTATTTTATTGTGTGGGGATTTGCTCTACTGCACTGCTAGACAGAACCGTGTTGTGAGGGTATGAAGAACAAGGAGTACTACTGAAACAGCAACGCTGTCAGGTTCTAGGCTGAGGAATCAGTGAGATAAGTGCAAATAACTGATGGGATAATGCCATAAAAATATAAACCTGATCATTTTATACACTGTCGGAGCTGTACATCCACACACTTCAAAAACAGAGCAGGTAGTGCATAAATAACTATGTTGGAAAGGTAGCAGAATAACAGATTTTGCAGCAAAATGCATGTTTCTGAAATACAGACATTTAATATAAAAAGTCTTATGCACTCACAAAATCTCTGGTGTTTATCTGGAAAATGCATCATTGAACAGCACCAGATAATCATAACATCCTTCCTGTTGAAAGAGAGCTTCCTAGGTTGAAACTGAATCAGTGATTAAAAAAAAAAAAAAGAAATACAAGAGCAAAAAAAAAAAAAACTACTACTCTGCACTCTCTTGCATTTTATCCAGAGTGAAGAACAGAAACAAATCAGTAGCAGTCACCATGGTTACGCACTTCCATCAATGGCTAACTAATCATAATGCTACTTTCTCACAAGGAATACGTCTCCTTGCAGCTGCTTTTCCCTTGCTGCTTGACTATTTGGGAAGTATTTTAAGCTCAGGATTTAGCTGACTAACTTTACTTTTGTTGCACGCTGGATTCGGATGTTAATATTGAAGGGCCTACTAACTGCAGTGACAAACTGTAGTGAACACGTTACCCCTTCTTCAAAATATTTACAAAAGAAATCAGTAGGACTTTTGTTTTCAGATTGCATGAATCCCACCCCCACCATGAATCTTGGTTACTAGAAATGTTGGCTGCAACTTCAGGCTGGGTAATATCTACTTTATACGTATGTACTGTATCTTGGGTGGGGAGGGTTGCCTGTGACTGCAATGAAAAGGGGTGATTAGCTGGGGTGTGCCAGTCACGCAATGCAAATAAATAATCTGCATTCCTTAGGAGTTCCTGTAACATTGCTTGACAATCTAAAACAGTTTGATTCAAGTGAGAGATATACATTTCTTGCATATGACCAAGCTTATCCAGACTGGAACAGGCAAGTCATGAGGAGAAGGTTAACACTTGCACCACACCTCCAGCCTCACACAGACATACTAAACCAGCACTGGCAAAAAATACACATAAATACACGAAATCATACTTGGAGGCTCTAAATAAAAAACTGCAAAAGCATCCGAGACCTCCAAAGCAGACACTCAAAAAAACCTGCACCTCCCGTCACAAACCAGACAACACATAAAGCACAAAATCCGTGTGCCGCACAATCACAGTCCTTAAGGCGAAATAACATACCTAACACACTAGTAATAGGCGACTCTATAGTCAGGCACACTGATGTCCCACTCACTAGGCTGGGCAAGGAGAAGGTTACTGTTAGCTGCCTGTCAGGAGCCAGAATCCGCCACATAACACAAGCACTCAGGTCACTCTAGAACAAGTACAAATATGACTCTGTCATTGTTCATGCTGGTGTGAATGACCTGAGACATACCTCCCTGGACTTCAAAAACGAGACATGGAAGAGCTCTCTGATCATGTAGCCCAGGCGGGTATGACCCTGACCCTGAGTAGCATCCTGCCCTCACCAAGAATGATACCGCAGTATAAAGAAAAAATGATCAATTTCAACAATTGGCTAAGCTTCTGGTGTCATTCAAAAGGGATCCAGTGTCTGTCAGCCTAGGCCGACATGCTCGACAAGCCTCGTTGCTTAGCAAGAGACGGCTTGCACCTGTCACCCCTAGGCTTTCGAATATGGGCCAAGGCTCTTGCTGCCCCCATAGTGCCTTTTTTTAGGCAAGGCTCAAAAGTCAAACCCACCCCCGTAAACAGCACAAATAAAAAAATGAGGGTTATGCTAATCAACGCCAGAGTTTAAATCTCAAAATGCACGCGCTCGAATCACTCCACAGTATGGAGAACGTAGACATCTGTGCAGTAACTGAAACCTGGTTCAAGGCTCCACAAACGACCCTAGCACTACCGGGCTACAACTCATACCACACATTTCAGCCACAAAACATGGACCGAAACACAAAAGGAGGGGGTGCATCCATATTCATCAAGGATACATACACCTCCAGGTTAGTGGCGCAGCATGATACTTCTGAGATCATCCATGTGCAACTAACATTAGGCAAATCTGCAATGCAAATTGCGGCCTGCTACAGATCACCCTCTGTGACCCAGGACTACCACTCCACCTTTCTGGAGACACTGGAAAACATGAAGGTCCTACCGAACACCCTGATATTGGGCAATTTCAATTACCCTACCGTTAACTGGGAAAACTACTCAAGTACAAACTCCCAGGTCCAGCACTTCCTGGAATTTATCAACTCAAATGCCCTGGATCAGCTGGTAAACCCCCCTACCAGAGGTGAAAACATATTGGACCTGGTCATCACCAACATGGGCGACAAGTGTTCCGCACCGGAGGTCAACCCGTCACTGGTTAGATCAGACTATAAACTAATTACTCTGGATGTCCACACCACACCACCACCCCCAACCAAGGAAACCACAGTGAAAAACTTTTCTATAGCAAACTTCACCTTACTTAAGACAGAAGTGGTAAGTTTCACAGCCCCCACGCTAAAGGATAACAGTGTCCAAGATGCAGGAACCTTTACAAATGCACTCTATGAGCACCTACAAGGATGCATGGATCGTGTCATCCCTAGCAAAACCAAGACTCACTCCCCTAAGAGAAGGAAACCAGTCTGGTGGACCCCTTCCATAAACAGGCTATAGAAAAGAAGGAGGAAACTAGTTCAGAAAAAAAGCAAAATCCCAAGAAGGAAAGACATCCCTGATCAGTATCAGTAAGAAACTAAGGTCCCTCATAAAATTATCCAAGGCTAACTTCGAAAGAAAAATAGCCAAGGATTTGAAAAATAACCACAAAGCCTTCTTTAGCTATGTCAAGAGTCTAAGTGGCAACTCGCAGATATGCTCTGAGCTAGTGCAAAATAGCACAAAATATACTGACCCTACTGATATTGCTAACATACTGGCAGATAGATTCAGTGCAAACTTCACCCCCCTCTCACCCCAAAAAGGGCCCACAACAATACCAGAAAAGTGTTGTGTCCCAGAAATCACAGACGCACAGGTGAAAACAGCCCTTTCAAAATCCAAAAGCACAGCGTCAATTGGGACAGATGATGTCCCAATCTGCTTCTTGTACGAACTACAGAACGAACTAACCCCCCACCTAAACACACTGTTCAACCTCAGCCACTCCACAGGCTACGTGCCCATAGAATGGCGCATAGCAGCGGTTATTCCGCTCCACAAAGGAGGGGCCACAACTGACCCTGGTAAGGGCCACAACTGACCCTGGTAACTATCGCCCCATAAGCCTGACTACCCTGGTCTGCAAGTCTATGGAGCGCATCATCCTGGAACTCATTAACAAAGACATTGGGAACCTCCAAACACTTGACCCGACCCAGTTTGGCTTTAAGGGCAGGTCATGCCTACTAAACTTTGTTGACTTCTTCGAGACAGTCACCAAGGCCATAGATGAGAGGAAGGTGGTTCACACAGCCTACCTTGACCTCGCCAAGGCTTTTGACACCATTCCGCACTCAGGAATTATAGAAAAATTCACCAGCCTGAACATAAACCCCTACATCACGAGATGAGTTGCCAACTGGCTTACAGACAGAACTCACACGGTAAGAATAGTGGGCTCCAGGTCCGACTCTAAACCAGTCACAAATGGTATCCTACAAGGCTCAGTCCTGGGACCCCTACTGTTTGGCATATACTTTTCAGAAGTACAGTCAAACACAGGAGGACTATGACTAACCAAGTTCGTCGATGACTGCAAACTGGGAGCCATAATTGACTCTCCGGCTGACATGGTTCATAGGTTCATACTAGGCTATCTGCCCCAGGGCATTTATAAGCCTAGCCAGAATGTGTTTGGCTTTCACCACCCATTTTAAATTTATTTTGCTATGCCCTTTTTCGAGGTTAGTATACTGTGCCTCTGTCTAACAGTGACACAGAAGTGATACCCGGGGTAAACCTACGATCTCCCATCCACTCATCAAGATTCCTCTTGAATAGAGTCAATGAGGGACTCTGCCTAACCTGGACTGGGATTTTATTCCAGAGTGAAGGGAGCCTCTGGGTTATGAATCTGTCCCTCCAGCATGTCCTATTTATTTCAGTGCTGAGGTTAAAGTCTCTCGAGCGCGTAGCTCGATGGGATTTGGCTTTTCTGAGGTGCAGCATGTCCATTAATTCTGGGTTGGACATGGCTTTATACGTCAGGTACAGATCGCCTCTGAACAGGCGGTATGCCACTGAGTAGAGCTGGAGTTTCTTTAACCGGGCAGTATATGGCATCTGTTTGAGCCCTTTGATCCTCTTGGTGAGGTACTTTTGGGGTCTTTCCAGTTGCTGCAGGTGTCTGGTAAGGTACATCCTAAAAGGGGCATTGTACTCAATTATGGGCCTGATGAGGGATGAGTAAAGAGGCACGATGACCTCCCCTGATCTAGATGTGAATCCCTTCATGATTAGGTGGGCTATATAAAATGTTTTTCTAACCACTTTGGCCACGTGGTTGTCAAATGAGAGATTGCTATCAACTTGGGTCCCCAGGTCCCTAATTACTTCTTCCATACTTAATGGATTACCACCTATGTGGTAATTTGTGGGCACTTTGTTTTTGCCAAAGGGGATGACGATACACTTTTTGGCATTTAGCTTGAGGCCATGGCTCTGGCACCAGTTGTCTGCTTCTATGAGGCCCTTTTGGAGGATGCTTGTGTCGGCTGGAGAGTCGATTATGGCGCCCAGTTTGCAGTCATCTGCGAACTTGGTCAGCCACAGTCCTTCCGTGTTGGCCTGTACCTCCGAGAAATATATACCGAACAAGAGAGGTCCCGGACTGAGCCTTGTGGGACACCACTTGTAACTGGTTTGGAGTCTGACATGGCTCCAGCAATTCTAACCATGTGGGTTCTGTCTTTGAGCCAGTTTGCAATCCATCTAGTGACATAGGGGTTTATATTTAAGCTGGTGAGCTTATCTATAATGCCCGAGTGGGGTATTGTATCGAAGGCTTTTGCGAGGTCCAGGTAGGCTGTGTGGACCACCTTCCCCTCGTCAATGGCCTTGGTGACTGTTTCAAAGAAATCAACCAGGTTTAAGAGGCAGGATCTGCCCTTCACAAAGCTGAACTGGGTAGGATCCAGTGTCTGTAGGTCCCCAATATCTTTATTTATGAGGTCCATGATGATCCTTTCCATAGCTTTGCAGACCAAGCTAGTCAGGCTATGGGGCGATAGTTTCCAGGATCCGTTGAGGCACCACCTTTATGGAGAGGGACCACTGTTGCTGTACGCCACTCTTTGGGCTCATATCCTGTAGTAAGGCTGAGATTGAACAGTAGTTTTATGTTTGGGTTTAGCTCTTCTTGGAGTTCATGTAGGATGCAGCCCGGGACACCATCTGGTCCCATTGATGCTGTGTTTTTGCTTTGGAGAGGCGGCTCTTACCTGAGCATCTGAGATGTCAGGGGCAGCACTCTGCTGGGATAGATATTTGCCCTTTGGTGGGAGGGGAAGTTTGCGCTGAACCTGGCAGCTAGGATGTTGGCAATGTCTGTGGGTTCAGTGTATTTTTGTCATTTTGGACTAATTCTGAGCATATCTGGGAATTACCACCCAGGTTCCTAACATAACTAAAGAAAGCCTTGTGATTATCCTTACTGTCCTGTGCAATTTTTCTCTCGAAGCTGGCCTTAGACAATTTTATGAGTGCCCGTAGTTTTTTGCTAATACTGATCAGTGATGCCTTCCCTTTTTGGGATTTTGCTCTATCATTTAGTAGCTTCCTCCTTCTATTGTATAGTTTGTTTATGGCTGGGGTCCACCAGACAGGACGTCTGCCTTTGGAGTATTGGGTCTTGGTTTTATTTGGGATCGCATGATCCATGTATTCCTGAAGGTGTTCATAGAATGCGTTTATAAAGGATTCTGAGGTCTGGGCCGTATTTTCCACAGGCCCGAGGGCTTTGAAGGATTCAACCTCGGTTTTGAGGAGTGTGAAATTTGCTTTAGAGAAGTTTTTCACTGTGGTTTTCTGGGCAGGGGGTGGGGTCGGGATGTGAATATCCAGTGAGATTAGTTTATGGTCTGATCTTACCAGTGAGAGATACACTTCTGGTCTGGAGCATAGTGTCCCCATGTTGGTGATGATCAGGTCCAGTATGTTTTCCCCTCTTGTGGGAGTGGTAACAAGTTGTTCCATAGCATTTGAGTTTATAAATTCTAGGAACCTTTGGGCTAGGGTGTTGGAGCTAGAGTAATGCTCCCAGTCTATGTTTGGGTAGTTGAAGTCGCCCAATATAATGGTGTTTGGAGAGACCTTCATATTTTCCAGTGTTCTCAGGAAGGCCGAGTGGGGTTCCTGGGTTTGGGAGGGTGGTCTGTAGCAGGCTATAAACTGGAAGGCAGTTTTACCCACTGTTAGTTGCACATGGATAGTCTCTGATGCTTCGTGCTTTGCCACCAACCTGGAGGTGTGGGTATCTTTGATGAATATCGATACTCCCCTCCTTTGTGGTTTGGTCTGAGTTTTGGGGCCGAAAGCATGGTATGAGGTATAACCTGGTAGTGCTGGGGTGCTCTCGGAGCCCTGAACCAGGTTTCTGTTACTGCACAGATATCGATGTTCTCCATGCTAAGGAGAGTTTCGAGTGCATGCATCTTGAGGTTTAGACTTCTGGCATTGAGTAGCATTACTCTTAGTTTCTTATCCCTTGTGATACCTATGGAGGTGGGTTTGTCTTTTGAGCCTTGCCTAAAAAGGCACTATGGGGTAGCAAGAGCCTTTGCCAATATCCGAAAGCCCAGGGTGACAGGTGCAAGCCATCCCTAGCGAAGCATCGTGGCTTGTCGAGCATATCAACCGAACCTGACAGGGATTGGATCCATTTGAATGACAGGAGTACTTAAGCCAATTGTTGAAATTGATCATCTTGTCTTCATATTGTGGCATCATTCTTGGTGAGGGTAAGATGCTACTCAAGGTCAGGGTCATACCGGCCTGGGCTACATGCTCACAGAGCTCCTTTATGTCTCTTTTCATGTAGTCCAGGGAGGTATGTCTCAGGTCATTCACACCAGCATGGACAATGACTGAGTCATATTTGTACTTGCCTTGGAGTGACCTGAGTGCTTGTGTTATGTGGCAGATCCTAGCACCCGACAGGCTGCTCACCGTGACCCTCTCCTTGTTCAGCCTGGTGAGCGGGACGTCAGTGTGCCTGACGATAGTCACCTATTACAAGTGTATCAGGTGTGTTGTTTAGTCTTAAGGGCTGTGACTGTTCGGCACACTGGCTTTGTGAGATATGTGTTGCACGTGTTTTGTTTTGGGGTAGCGGTTGCTTGGGTGTCTGCTTTGGAGGTCTCTGCTGCTTAGACAGATCTATATTTAGAGCCTCCGAGTATGTTTTTGTGTGATTATGTGTTTGGTTTGCTGTCGTGGTAGGTCTATGTGAGACTGGAATTGTAGTGAGTGTGGTTTCCTTCTCCTCCTGACTGGTTATGCCAGTACTGAGTTGAGAGAGCTTAGCCTCCAGTTTGGCTATATGGTTGCATCTCTCACATGTGTTGGAATTTGTTGGGAGGAGGAGAGGGTTGTCTGTGTACATGAGGCAGTTGTAACATTGCCATTCTCCAAAAGGGCATTACTGAGACAGACACCTGGTGTCAAAGTCATGGTCTCAAGCTAAATGCCAAAAAATGCATAGTCATCCTGTTTGGGAAAAACAAAACACCCATGAATTACCACATAGGTGGCAGCCCCCTTAATACAGAAGAGGTAATAAGAGATCCGGGGACCCAGGTAGATAGTAATCTCTCTTTTGACAATCATATTGCCAAAGTAGTTAGGAAATCCTACTATGTAGCCCATCTAATTACTAAAGGGTTTGCATCTAGAAACAGAGGTTATAGTGCCCCTCTACTCGTCACTCATCAGACCCATCATAGAGTACAATGCCCCATTTGGGATGTACCTCACAAGACACTTCCAACAGCTGGAAAGACCACAAAAGTACCTCACCAAGAGGATTACTGGCCTCAAACATATGTCCTATGCAGCCCACTGGAAAAACTCCAGCTGTACTCAGTGGCATATTGCTTACTCAAAGGTCATCTCTGCCTGACTTACAAAGCCATGTCCAACTCAGAATTGATGGACATGCTCCACCTAAAGAAATCTAAGTCACTGCGAGCCACTAGCTGTAGTGAGCTAAACCTCACCACAACAATAAATACAACATGCTGGAGGGATAGATTCGTATCACAGAGACTCCCCATGCTTTGGAACAAAATTCCTAACTACATTAGGCATAGCCCTTCACTAACACTCTTCAAGATAAACCTTGACGAGTGGATGGGTAACAGAAAATACACCCCTAGGATCACTTCATTGGCTCTTCTTGACAGAGACTCAGTTAATTAATCAATGGGGCGGAGAAAGCTGACACACTCTGACTAGGCTTATAAATGCCCTCGGGCAGATAGCCTAATACCTACCTATGAACCTATGATTAAAATACATATTCGGAGTGGCATTTACTTTTTTTACATTCTACAAAATCATCTTTTTTTACTGGCAAAAAAAATCTCATCAAATATTAAAATCTGAGAAGGAAAACTTACAAGAATAATGAAGAGGGATGTGTGTAGTGTATGTGACAACACATATCCCATATGTGGTCAATATGTAGCACCACAACCTATACTGCTGCCCTAAGGTCACCATCAAGTTAGGCAATGTTCAAAAATGATGTACTGAATGTTTAATATGCCTACTATTGATTAGAAGTGGTGCTCAGCATCCCATCTAAAATCAGATTAATTAGTAGTAAACCACATGTTCCTAGTTGCAAGTCACGCCCAATGACTTTAACATGTACTATACCCTGAACTTCTTAGCAGAGATATTTAAATTCAATGTAAATACAAATTAACTGAGCTAAAAAGACATTTATACCAAAGACAGGAAGACTGCTACAATATCTGAAGAAAGATTTAACATGAAGGCAAAAAATTTGAAATAGATGATCAACAGAATTGGGGCGAAAACCCCCCACACCCCAACAGATAAGTTCATGAACTAAGCCAATACCACATAAGCACAAATCAACGTTTCAATCACAATTTCTGACTGAAATACGAGTATTGATAAAACACTATCACAAACCACTGCACCTGTAGACAGCAGTAATAATCATCTTTCCAAGTGGTTCGGAAATAATCAGACTGCACGTTTATCTCAGGCAAGGGTATCTGCTTGTTGTGCAGTATAACCATCCGCCCAAGGAACTTCAACCCATTAAAACTAGGAAAAGGAAACCAGAGCAGAACAAACTTACAAAATACTGTTAGGGAAGGGACCACATTAACTTCAAGCCATTAAAACTAGGAAAAGGAAACCAGAGCAGAACAAACTTACAAAGTACTGTTAGGGAAGGGACCACATTAACTTCAAGCCATTAAAACTAGAAAAAGGAAACCAGAGCAGAACAAACTTACAAAATACTGTTAGGGAAGGGACCACATTAACTTCAAGCCATTAAAACTAGGAAAAGGAAACCAGAGCAGAACAAACTTACAAAATACTGTTAGGGAAGGGACCACATTTTACTCATTTTAAGCGATTTTAAAATGATAGGGTTCGTTTCTATACTCTAGATTTACTGTGGATTACATCTAGTGTGGCTTTTATGCTGTTTCTCTTTTTGGCCTCTTGCCTAATAGTAAATTAAAGCAAGGAAGGCTTCAATCAGATAAATTCACTAATGTAGCTACTTACAGCTCCAATATATACATATAAAAATGCAGGGTGTTTTCACATTTCCAAATTACGTTGATTACAGTGATTTGACATGTAAAACGAAAATGCTGCATTACACTTCAGTACAGTATAGGTCTTTCTAAAAAAGTCGGCAGATCTATCAGCAAGAAATGTTGCTCTGCATAAGCACTCATGTCCAAAGCGATTGCATTACAGAAAGTAGGAGATAAAGTAAAAATGCCGACTTTACCACAGCAAATATATCAACCAGAAGCAACAACTTTTTCTGCTTGTGTTAGAAGGGCAAGAGTGATCCTCAGCCTTAGTATTGGGTGAATGAATAGATGTGTTGTAGGGAAGTAATACAACAGTTATACTAGCTGCCAGTGGCAAGTGTTTTGGTTGCATTAACAGCTAACTAAATGCAATGACATTAAAGAATAGAAAAAAAAATCACATTAGTAATCAGTGCAGTTCATAACATATTTCTAGGCCAGAAAAATAAACCTTGCAAGGACAAGGGGAACTGAGATAACTACATAACTTTCGTAATGTAAAAAGGAAAAAACTTCTCTGGAAAAAACTTGCGGTATAAGGAGGTAAGGTAGGAATCCCTCTACAAAACAGATGTGCCCAGAAACTGCACTCAACAGACTAGTTCCTACAGTCAGTCAGCATCACATTTTTATTGGCTGCAGGAACCACAGCTAAAAGATCTCGTGCATAATCAATAGAGTGGGGCGTTCACAGTGCGAAAGGACTTCTATGAGGTGGTTCATGGGTGGTTCCTAGCCAGCAAGCGAAGAAATAAAGAAAAATAACAACGGGCGTTATTAGCAAATGGTTCGAGTGCCCATACATTCTCTACAGCTCTGGAAGACTGTTTTAAGGTTAAAGATGGCTTACAGTACTGGAGCTGTAAGAACGGCCACTGAAAAAAATAGTGGAAAAATTCATTTACGGTACCAGGAGGAGTATTGGTGAGTGCTACAGTCAAAAGATGGGAGAAAAAAGGACCTCGCAAATGAGAACACAAGGAAAACAATACGTAGTGGTCCTTTAAGTTTTTATTCATCATTTAGAATTTTTAAATTGCAAAACATTATTAGGTTTGAATGTTTACATAGTCTTGCTTTTTAATTATTAATTGTTTTTTATTGGTCTTTCTAAGTCAGGTTATTAGCAGGAGGGATGTTTAAATAGTGTTTAAGAAATTACCAAATTGATTTTGATGGTCTGTGAATTAGCTGCATGAAAGAGGTTAATCTGTTGGTATTTTATTGAAAAAAAAATGTTTTTGGTGTGGCCGTGCTTCTTATGAGCTTTGTTTTTAGTTTCATCTTTGAGTTTACAGTTATTAGTTGTTTTTGTGTTTTTTATTTGTACTGTATATCTGGATAAGGGACCTACAAATGGAGCAGAGAAAGGTGGAAGAGACTGTTTTTACAGGGCATGTAACTCCTTGAATTAGACATACCCCCACCTTACCCAACCATAAAATCAGAAATGCTAGGTTCAAAAGGCGTATTAATATTTCAAAATTAGATGTGCAGGATGATATCCTAGCAGGAGCAGCAATTTTCCTTTTCTGTGGAGTGGAAAAAGCATTTTGGGGAGTCATAAAATTGGCTGCACTGTTAGTAGTAAGTAATGCCTCCTTTGGTGAATTTGTACTGTTAGTAGTAAGTAATGCCTCCTTTGGTGAATTTGTACTGTTAGTAGTAAGTAATGCCTCCTTTGGTGAATTTGTACTGTTAGTAGTAAGTAATGCCTCCTTTGGTGAATTTGTACTGTTAGTAGTAAGTAATGCCTCCTTTGGTGAATTTGTACTGTTAGTAGTAAGTAATGCCTCCTTTGGTGAATTTGTACTGTTAGTAGTAAGTAATGCCTCCTTTGGTGAATTTGTACTGTTAGTAGTAAGTAATGCCTCCTTTGGTGAATTTGTACTGTTAGTAGTAAGTAATGCTGCCTTTGGTGAATTTGTACTGTTAGTAGTAAGTAATGCCTCTTGGACTTAAGTAGGGGAGGACTGTTGTAGCTTTTTCCCAGGTAATGAACCCATGATTCAGAGCTGCCACAAACTGAAATAAAATGCTCAAAATGTACAGAGGAAAAAAATATGATCCCCCTGGTTAGGGGACTGAATGAATGGCTGGTGGCAAAAAATACTGCAGCTGATAATATCCATAGTTGAAATTATAGGCTGCTAGAGTTTAATATTTGTTGCTATCTAGTGTGGTAGAGGGTGTATCATGATTGTACTGTTACTAGTAAGAAACCTCCTTTGGTGATGTCTGTTCGAGGGAACTGTTGCAGAATTGGGATCCCAACTAAAGGAAATGTCCCCTAGGCTGATGTTTGAACCCTTAATGTATAAGTTAGTACAAATGGAGCAGAAAATATAAAAAAGAATTAAGGCTGCTGTAAAATTGACACACTTATTTTCTAGATAAGGAAAATTCATCTAGAGCAACTCTAGGTATAAACGTGATACTTGTGTAATATTTCCTCCCTCTGCTGAGGGCACAACTACATTAAAGTGTACCTGATTACTTATTCTTAATTCTTCTACAAGACGCAGACAAACTATGGCTAGACAAAAAAGTTAGTTTTTTGGAAATATGGAAAACGTAATATCCCTGTTTTAGAAACTGGAAAAAGAGGGGTCTATTCCCCATAATAACATAGTGCCCCTTCTGTCCTGCCACTTCCTGCACAACCCTCTTGTGTGATTCTTATGCCTCTTGTCTTTTCTCTCCCCCTTCTTTTAAGCTTTCCTATCTCCACACTTTCCATTTTTATAAAAGCCCAAACAGGATGTCCATGTCAGGAGTACTCTTTAGAGTAAATAGAAATCTTGCCACTGTTTTCGTAAGCTGTGGACCAGCAGTGCCCAGCTTGGTTCAGTGCAGGTTCTCATGCAAGATCTTGAGAGATCAGTGCAGACTCAGGCCTGCAGCCACCTAGTGAACATGTATGAAGCATTCGTGTTCTTACGTACATGCAGCCTATTCTGCACATTACATTGTTTTTTTTTGTTTTGTTTTGTTTTTTAATTCTTTTACACTGATTCAGATGTGTCAAGCTCCTGTAGATGCTTCATTGCAAGGCCGAGATTTTACCAGCTGAGCACCACTTCTTCACACCTAGGTAATTTGCATACAGGTGCTGCAGTGCCACTACTTGGCAGTTACTCTTACTTTTATGTGAATCATGGGACTATGAACACCACCCATAGTCTCTGTTCAGTACTTTTCAACTGAGAAATCCAATACCTTATAGGTTCATAGGTAGGTACTAGGCTATCTGCCCGAAGGCATTTATAAGCCTAGCCAGAGAATATGGGGTCTGATGAGGGGCCCAGTGACCTCTTTCAATCTGATGCAAAACCTTTTGTGATTAGGTGGGCCACATAGAAGGATTTCTAACCACTTTGGTATGTGTGATTATCAAAGGAATCTGGATGCAAACCCTTTTGTGAGTGGGTCACTTGTAAAGGAGTGGGAGGGGCTCTGCTACACCTATGTGGTAGTTTGTGGGTACTTGTTTCTGTTTCTTCCAAAGGGGGACTATGCACTTTTTTTTTGGCTTTGAAGCCAGCCATTTTTTGACACAGGTATCTCTGTCTCAGTGACCCTTTGGAGGATGTCTGTGTCCCAGCCAGAGTCAATTATAGCCAGTTTGCAGTTGCAGTCATTCCATTCACCACATGGTCAGCCATCCCTCCTGTGTGCTTGCCCTCTGAGAAGAAGTATATATGCTGAACAAGAGGGAGCCCTGACTGAGCCCTGGGGACTTGTGTAAGTTTTAGAGTCAGACCTAGCTCCTCTTACTCTGTGTACCATGTGGGTTCTGTCCATGAGAGCTAGTTGGCAACCCATCTATGAGGGGTTTATTTTCAGGCTGGTGAGCTGCTTGTCTATAATACCTGAGTGGGGAATGGTGTCAAGGACTTGTGAGGTCTAGGGTAGTGCCGTCGCACTTTCCTTTCCCTCATCTATAGTCCACCAGGTTTAGGAGGGCATGATCTGCCTAACAAAAGCCTGGTGTAGGGTCCAGTTTTTGAGGTTCCCATTGTCTCTGTTAATGAGATCCATGATGATGCATTCCATAAGCTTGCAGTCCAAGCAGTTGTGTAATATATAGGCTAGTAGCGGTGTCGTGTTTGTTTTCTTTTTTGTGGAGCGAATCGCCACTCTGTGGGGTCTAGAGGCTGAGTTTAAACAGTGTGTTAGTTTGAGGTTATTCATCCTTGAGCTGTGGACTTCTGCCCTTAACAAAGCCATCCACAATCGCTGTGTTTTTGTTTTTGGCTGAGTTTAGCTGGAGGGAGAGTATGATCCATGATTGAGGCATTCCATTCTTTTTGCTGTCAGTAATGTCGACCACTTTTTCTCATCTATAGTCCACCTAGGTTTAGGGCATGATCTGCCCATAACAAAGCAAAGCTTGGGTGGGGTCCAGTGTTTGGAGGTTCTGTGTTGTGTTTGTTAATGAGATCCATGATGATGCATTCCATAGTCCATAGCAAGCTAGTCAGGGGGCTTATAGCGATAGTTCCGGTGTCTGTGGGGGTGAGAGGGGGGTGAAGTTTGCACTGAACCTGTCTGCCAAGATGTTGGCTATATCGGTCAGTTCAGTGTATTTTGTGCCATTCTGCACTAACTCCGAGCAGATCTGAGAATTGCCACTTAGATTCTTGACATAGCTATAGAATGCCTTGTGGTTATCTTTGGAGTCCATGGCAATTTTTCTTTCGAAGCTAGCTTTGGATGATTTTTTGAGGGAACGTAGTTTCTTGCTGATACTGATCAGGGATGTCTTGGGATTTTACTCTTTTCTGTACTGGTTTCTTCCTTCCGTTGTGTAGCTTGTTTATGACAGGGGTCCACCAGACTTTGTATCCTTTTCTTGGAGGAGTGAGTCTTGGTTTTGTTTGGGATAGCACGATCCATGCACTCTTGTAGGTGCCCGTAGAGTGCATTAGTAAAGGATTTTGCAGCTTGGACAGCGTTATTCTTTAGCATGGGGACTTTGAAACTTCCCACCTCGGTCTTAAGTAACGTGAAGTTTGCTTTTGAAAAGTTTTTCACCGTGGTTTCTTTGACCGGGGGTGGTGGTGGAATGTGGATATCCAGAGTGATTAGTTTATGGTCAGATCTAATCAGTGAGGGGTTGACCTCCGATGTGTTTCCCATGTAGTTCTCCACTAACCTGAGTGGGTATCCTGGTAGGATAATGTCCTTTTCACGTTTATTCCACGTGCTTAAAAAATCACCTGCTTAAATAGCTTCCAAAATTGAAGAAAAGAATGACATCACTTCCTGTATTTAACAAAAAAACAAAATTGGTTAATAAAACAATAATATGGAAAAAACAAAACAGTATGTTAACATAAAAAATGAAATAGTGGTATGAATCAATTCTTGATATTTCAGTTATGTTCATGAATGCAAATAAATTGGTTGTAGTCATGTATAAAATAACTGTACTGTAAGAAAGAACATAATGATTGAAAAAGAATATTATATATATATTAGAGATGTCATCAAAAAGAAATGATGTTCCAAAAACAATGAATGTTTAATCAATAAAGGATACTTATATAAGGGCATGAATCATAATTTGTCATTCAATCGGAGGGAAAAAAGGCCCAAGTTTAATGATCCATCTCTTTTCTCTTCTTTATTTAGAATATCATGCCACCCTTGAATTTTGAATAAGTTTCTTATATATGATCAATAATAATAGGAAAAAAAAATTTGCAGAATGCTTGTTGTGTGTCTATGTAATACGTTAGTCCTCCTGTTGATTTCTGTCCCCCCCTAAATGTTCTGAACTTGTTGTGCGGAAAGTTTGTCCAACATAAACAAACATAAAAGGCCAGCAAGAAAGATAAATAAGTTAAATCTAATTCAGAGCAGAAAAACAGTTACCAAAAAAAATGCAAGTATATTTTGATATTTTTTGTGGATTTGAAAAATATAACAAAAGAAGAAAAATATAACCACAGAAAACCACAATGACCATATATCCCCGTTTATCCCCTGTAAGAGTCAAGAGTCCTAGAGTGTCATCCTTGGAACTTGCTTTGCTCTTTGAGATGAATGAGACCCAGACCCAAGTGTTTTGAAAGATCCTAAAGGAAAACCAATACCGCAACTTAATAAAAGGTGTGGGGTGAGAGTTGAGTATAATGATTTAATTGTTAATAATATTTATCATGTTTCTACTGTTCTCTACTACATTGTATGTAATCTACTCTGTCTCTTTTCTCTTTGTTTCTCTTTCCTCTTCAGGAGGGAGGTCCTTGCTTGTAGGGAGTCCTGGCTTTATTGAGAACTAATAATCTCTTTGAGGGTATCCCCTGGACAGAATCTGTTAGTTAAGTCATCTTGATGTGTGTATGAGATTCCTCCTCAGAAGAACATATTCTTTTATACGGAGAAACTGAGATTTTTGGTATGTTTTTAATAATGTTTTTGTATGTAGACTGTCATGCATGCAGTGTTAATAAAACAATAATATGGAAAAACAAACAGTATGTTAACATAAAAAAAAAAATGTGGTGGTGATCATCAATTGATATATTTCAGTTATGTTCATGAATGCAAATAAATTGCAAATATTGTACTCATGTATAAAATGACTGTAAAAAGAACATAATGATTGAAAAAATATTACCATATAATATAGTAGAAAAATGTCAAAAAAAGATGATGTCTCCAAAAACAAATGAATGTGTTTAATCAATAGGATACTATAAGGGCATGAATCATAATTTGTCATTCAATCCCGGGAGAAAAGGCCACAGTTCAGTCTGTCATCATCTTTTCTTCTAATTTAGAATATTATATTAGAATATGTTTTGAATAATCAGTTTCCAGTTCATGATCAATAATAGTGATTTAAAATTTTGCAGGAAATGTGTGTTGTGTGTGTGCGTATGTGTAGTTATAGTTTTCCTGTCTCCTATGTGTTGTGAAATGCGAAATCGCGAAACGGAACTGCCTGCCTTGAAGTTGTCCAACATAAAAAGGACACATGTAGCAATGTAGCAAGAATTATCCAATCAGAAGCTACAGTAACCAAAAAAAAATTAAATGTTATAAATATTTTTTACTTTTTTAACTGTGAAAAAAAAAATTTAAAATATAACCACAGAAACTGCTGTGACCACATATCCTATATAATCTAGTTTATCCCTGTACCTATATAGTGAGGCTTGTCATTGCATGTTTTGTTTGTAATTTGAGAAATGAGACCCAAGTGTTTTGCCCTTTCCTATATCCCAGTAGCAAACAATAACCTTCATGGGGTGTAAAAAGGGTTGTAGTTGTTGTTCTTAATTCAATACTGCAGGAGGGAGTCCCTGTTTTCCTCTGTGTAGTTGGCCATAGGTCTACATGACTTCTCTTTTAATTCTCATGTTCTCCCCCCTGCCATTAGGGGTGCTGAGGGAGTCCCTGGGTTTATTACTGCTCCAGCTATAATAAGAGAACTAATAATCTAGAAAGGGTATCCCCTGATCTTGAATCTGTTATGTAAGTCATCTGATTGTTATGATCTTTTAAAGTGGAGAACTAAGATTTTTCTATGAGATTTTGGTATGTTTTTTTTTGTTATGTTTTTAATAATTGGGATGTAGTATATTGCGGGAATTTTCTGTGAACAGAAGTTTTGAGTGTATTGTCCAGTTCTCTTGATAAATGGACATCCAGAAAATGTATTTCCTGCTTATGATATTCCACAGTAAATTCGATGCCCCAAATATTCCCATTTAGATGCTCAATAAATTCCTGAAGATAATCGTCACCTCCTTTCCATACTAGCCAGCAGTCGTCCAGGTATCTTCTCCATATGTCAATCTCTGGTAAATATATGTTATGCATTGGATCATAAATGATCTGTTCTTCAATATAGCCCATAAAAAGATCCGCGTAAATGGGTGCAAATGAGGCGCCCATAGCCATGCCCTGAAGTTGCCAATAGCAATCTTGTTGGAAGTAGAACACATTTTTGGTGAGAACGTGCTCAGCCAAGCATACCAGTAGTGTATTCAATCCTGGTGGATACATGTTGGATTTATTTAACCAAAACTCCAGAGCCATTAGGTTCGCCCAATGTGGGATACTGGTATATAAAGATTTTACATCCAGCGTGCACATAAACCATTCAGGTTCCAATTGAGATTCCGATACAATCTGTAGGAATTCCGTGGTATCCTGAATTCTGGCTTGAATAAGTGGTAGTAGCGGTTTAAGTTTTTCCGTAAGAAAAATAGATAATGGTTCAGTGAGTGACCCAATTCCAGATACTATTGGTCTACCTGGTGGTTTATGGACAGATTTGTGAATATTAGGTAATAAATAGAGGTATTGCTTGGCAGGATCTTTGACTATCAAGTGTTTTTTGGTTTTATCTGAAATGATACCTGCTTCTACTGCTTGCTCCAGGAAGTCATGAATTTCATGTTGAAAACTGGGTGTGGGGTCAATATCCATTTTCATGTAATGATGATGGTTAGATAATTGTCTGTAACCTTCATCCCGATAACAATCGGTATCCATGACGACCACCGCACCCCCTTTATCAGCAGGAATGATGACAATATCAGTATTGTTTTTAAGTTGTGTTAAGGCTAGTTGCTCTTTCTTGGAGAGATTGTGCCTCATACTCTCCTCTGAACCTAAATGAAAGTGTATATCCTTAATTACAGCCTGCTGAAAAACAGCAACATGTTTATCCATGGGAGGATTGAATGTAGATTTGTGAAATCTGAAAATATCTTAGGAAAACCTGACCTGTGAGGTTTAAGTTCTGCTTATACAGCCACAGTGTTGGCAAAACAAGCATTCATGTTTTCACACGTTTAGATAATATAAACAAAATTACATCTGCATAGTTAGACACAGTACATGTTGTGAATGTGGCAACATTCTGCAGCAAATAAATTACAGATGAGTTTGGCAGTGCAGTTAAGTAGGATGTACTTCTATTCCTATGTTGCAGTATTCATGTTGTGGGATTTTCCACCTCAGGCGAACCAAACGTTGGCTCCTATACAAAAGCTTCAGCATGGCTGTTGCAGTTACATGCAGCAGTAGCATAAACCATGGACCTATTTGTGATGTCTGCATGCACAGACCTCAGAACTTTTCAGCCACAGATGACTGTCACATCATATCCTTCGCTCCTTCACCTCAAGACATCTAAAAAGCTAAGTACCCCATTGGGTTTTTTTCTTTGATCTCTAGCTAAGCTTGGTTTGTTGTAGTACTCCTTAGCCGATGTCAGCAAAAAAGGGCAAAGGCCAATGCGGGCGCCAGATATCCCTTAAAGATTCGCACGACTGCTGTGTTTTTTTGCCTAAGCCAAGGGCACAATCACACCTCTTGCTCTATCTGCCAATCTTTCATACCCAAGACCCTACACAGCCGTCTCGCTGCACTTAATCTTTACCTTGAAAAGCAATGACTTGAGAGATTAGCACCCCAGATGGATTCTGCTTCAGAAGCACTGACAGAACCTCCACGGAAGAAGACCAAGATTCCTAGGCCATCTTCCACTGCCTCTCAACTCTCGGATGCCCTTCCAGCTACCGATTTAGGAGTTGAGGGACGTCCGACAGATCTGTCAACTTTGGCGACCTTTGAGGAAGCCGCTTTGCAGTTGACGATAAGCATGTCCATGAAGCCAAGCCAAACAACAGCTACCGCCGAGGTCGAGGGGGAACCAGACACAGCCAGGCCTCTGACCAGAATCCCTCCTCCGGACACCACTTCCCTTACCCAGGTATCCAATTACTATCCAGACTACCCCAGTTAAAAAGAAGCAGAATACCAAACATCTGGCCACGCCCACTGAAGGCCTACCTGACTGGCAGTCCTTCACCTCATCTCTGATGCAGGCCTTCATGGCTCTTAGGCCCTCAGCCTCTTGTCCATCTACTCTTCCCATCATCAGCCTAGGTCTGCCTCTGCCTCCTTCACAAGAAAGGGAAGAAGAGCAAGAGACCTACTATTCATCTTCTGATGAATCAATCACCTACACCTCACAGATAGCTTCTCCTCAAGAGTACTATTAATCAATCACCTACACCTCACAGATAGCTTCTCCTCAAGAGTACTATTAATCAATCACCTACACCTCACAGATAGCTTCTCCTCGAGAGTACTGTTCCCCAGATGAGGAATCCATCGAAGGGGACTTACCTCCAGAGGATATGAGCTTTGGTGAGACCATAGCCAAGATGAAGGATTACTTCAAATGGGACACCTCTCAAATGTCTGATACTCAAAAAGATATTTTGAACTATTACAAGTGGAATCTCCCTCCCCTTCTGCCATTCCACCTTTAGAAAGGATTTTCGACTGGAAACAGACTGCCTGCCTTGCTTGGATTACTTTCAAATACTTAGTAATGCTGTAGAATTATATATTTTCTATTATTACTTTTTGACTTGACGAGTTTACGTTCGCTACTTCTACTACTATTGTCTGATCTGATTAATATACAGTGATTAACTAGAAATATATGGACTGAAAATCTTCCACACAGAGAAGTTTCTTACACTGTTTTGCCACCTAGAAAACCCATACCACCTCCCTGGGACCTGAATTTCATCCTAGAAAAATTAACACATTCTCCATTTGAACCTGCCAGTATGACCACCCTGCAAATGTGCACATGGAAGACAGTTCTGCTAGTGGCTATAACTTCAGCCAGAAGGGTATCTGAATTACAGGCACTAATGTTCTGCCCTCCTTCCACTTCCTTCCACAAGGACAAGGTAACCCTATGAACCATCCCTTCCTTTATGCCCAAGGTAGTCAATGATCTGTCTCTAAACCAATCTATTCATCTACCCACCTTCTTTCCCTCTCCCGCCAATGAAAGTGAGAGGATACTGCACTCCCTAGATGTACACAGACAGCTAAGGTTTTACCTAGACACAACCAAATCCATAAGGAAATCCAATCGGCTCTTCATTTCCTTCCACCCCAGGGCCCCGGGCAAGGCAGTCTCCAAACAGACCATCGCATGTTGGATCGGAAAATCCATTTGCCTATGTTCCTCTCTCCATGGCAAAACACTCCCTCGGGGTGTAAAAGCTCACTCCACCAGAGCAGTAGCAGCACCCAGAGCCTTCCTAAAAGGCTTGGACACTGCATCCATCCTGGAAGCGGCTTACATTGTCTACACTTTCACCAAACACTACAAGTTAGACAACATTCCCCAGAGCATGTGCAGGCTTTGCCAGCGCAGTCCTGCAGGGCTTGTTGAATCAGCTTCCTCTACCTCCTCCCTTCCTTCCTTCTAAGCTGTGGTACTCTCCCACAACAAGCATACTGCAACATAGGAGTAGAAGGATATAGAATAGTTGTGTAAAATCTTACCTTAACCATAGATGTCCTTCTCTTCCATGTTGCAGTATTCCTTCTCACCCACCTAACCCCCATTACCCTATGACCAGTTTATCCACCAAATGGCACTATGATCCTATTGCTGACATCATTGGCTTCTCTACAGGGACCTGTCTTGCTGGGCTTCAAGTTCTGAGGTCTGTGTGCACAGACGTCACATTTAAGGTCCCTGATTTATGGCCCCACATGGGACATCCCACGCAACTGCAACAGCCAAGCTGAAGCTTTTGTATTGGAGCCGACATTCGGATCACCTGAGGCAGGAAATCCCACAACAAGAATACTGCAACATGGAAGAGAAGGACATCTATGGTTATGGTAAAATTTTACACAACTATTCTTTAAGGTAGACATCAGTAAACTTCATATAAGCTGTTGACTCATGTTTGATTACCACAATGCGCATTGGCACACTTTCTGACCCTAAGCAATTGTCCGATCAAAGATCAGATTTGCAGCTACAAAATCTGGCTTCATCTGAAATAAAGGTCACTCATTTCTCACAAAAATGTAGCTTTGAGCCAAATATCCAGAAATGGCTATTCTGTTTTATGTATTGTATAAATGACATAGATATGAATTTAGTTCAGAATATAGAAAATGATAGTTTAAGAATCATCAGTTTTCAAAATTAAAGGTGTGCTCAAATAGTTTACCAGAGAGAATATAAAATGCTCGGAACCAAAGGCAACCACACAGAAATGATGATGTCCCCAGGAATCATACATGGCAAGCCAAAAGCTTTCACTAGTGAAATAGTAACACAGCTGAAAGAAGTCTTTACTAGGTAGTTAACAACCATTGATCTTTTGAATAAAGTGACTTGTTTTTAAATTATTTAGTTCTTGCAATGAATGTACCACATCAAGTTAATGGCATAAAAGGTAATATTACCTCTGGAAGCTGATTCTGATAAAGCAACAGCAAAGCTACTCTTTGGAATAAAACTTTACAATGACACAACTTGTATAGTTCATGAACTGACCCCACATGATGGCATATTGGATAGTTTAAGAAAACTGCTCACTAGCAGTGAATGTTAAATCTTGTTATGGCGTTTCATGCTGCCTGTCATTGTGCCTGTGTTATCAGAGAATGGCCCAAGGAACAATCACTAGTCTGAAGATGTCGGACCTGAGGCAGACAGGAAGGAGATAATCTGGAGTCTAAGCCAAGGGCCCTTTGAAACAGCTATGAAAATAAGAATTCATTTTATCATACTCACAGTCTCTGCTTTTGCCATGACACCCACAAGGCCAGCATTCATGTGATTGTCAGGTAGGTGAATAGCTTTACATGGAGATTTCTACCTGACCTCCGCACTTAAGAGAGAATTTTTGGCAACAAGCAGCAACCAACTGTGCCTTTATTTCTGTGCCACCTCAAGGCTTTATTTCTGGTCATTATCTTGAAAGTTTGTTCTCTCACTGTGAAGCTTGGATATAATGCCAGTTAGAGAAAATAGTCATCCATATCGGCATAATGCTGTTTACCAGTCAATAAAGCAAGCCTGCTGCTACCTGTGCTATCATCAGATCTTGTGTGTGCTGACATTCATCATGTCCAACCAAATCAGTTTTGAAATCTTTTGAAATCCTTGAGTTAGCTTAGTGAAGTCTGAGTGCCTGCACATACTGAGGCACCTTTGAACTCCTTGTGTTAGCTTAGTGAAGTGCCTGCACATACTGAGGCACCTTTGCACGGGTCTATATTATATTTTCGAAAGTTTCAAACATCGAACACCATATGGTCAACATCATATGAGCGATGTTTGAAATTTCAAAAATATAATAAAAAAATAAATAAAAAACTATACTTACCTAAATGCTGTAGAAAGGGGGCAAGCCCCCCTGCACCCCCCATGTCGGGGGCTGCACCCCTCACACCCCCGTTACTTAAATATTCCTACTCTGAGATCGCACTGCATTGAAGTAAAGGGAAAATATTCCCTATGGCGATTTCTGTGTTACACGTGCAATGTTTCGACGTTTTGACCAATCAGGTTCGCTCAATACAAGTTTGCCATTTACAATTTTCGATCACGTGATAGGAACCTCCTTTGCACTCCTTGTGTAGCTTAGTGAAGTCTGAGTGTCTGCACATAATGAGGCACCTTTGAACTCCTTGTGTTAGCTTAGTGAAGTCTGTCTGCACATACTGAGGCACCTTTGAACTCCTTGTGTAGCTTAGTGAAGTCTGAGAGTCTACACATACTGAGGCACCTTTGCACTCCTTGTGTTGGCTTAGTGAAGTCTGTGTCTGCACATACTGAGGTACCTTTGAACTCCTTGTGTAGCTTAGTGAAGTCTGAGTGTCTGCTCATACTGAGGCAAGCTGGTTATCAGCCCTCTTGGCAAAGTTTCTGATGTTAACCTCTGTCTCCTGCCAAATCATTCTGTGTTCTACAGCTGTATTTCTGCTGACCTTGTACAAACATTGATCTGTTATGCTTTGTGTGTTTCTACCCTTTCTAAAGATGCTAAACACATTGAAGTTCTAGGCTTTCTACAAAACTGTTTTTACAGGCTTTGCTGTACTGTTGCAATACAGTTCTTTGAATTTATGATGAGTTTGAAGTAGGGCTGACAAGTAGCCTCCATAAAAGCTGTGCATATCCAGTACCGATTGTATTGTGCTGCTCAGCCATGCTGACTGATGCCGCTGCTCAGTTTGCTTAGTTACATGGATATCAGACTGGATTTAATTGTCCTCAGTATCAGTATACTTTTTCTGACAGATGTTGTATAACTTATTTGATTGTCTGGCTCAAGCTGTGCTGATGTCCATAATTGGATTACAGTTTCATTGCTGACTGCTGAGCGTAGTTACAGAGGATGTACCAGCAGTAAAAGGGACCAAAAAAAAATCACAGCACCCAAGGGCTTTGGCTGACAATAATTGTCCTCCTTTTTTAAATGTGTAATGACTGTACATTTTCTTTTTCTAAGTCAACAACATAATCCACTTTTTCTATTAACTTGGCAAAAGTGTAACAAATCAGGTAAAATTGCCTTTGCTAATATTTTACTTTTCCTCTCTGAAACTAGAATTCTAAGACCTTACATGACCCAGTCAGTGCACTACAACCAGTAGCACTAGTTACCACTGGGACTAATCAGCTTGGTGCATAAAACTTTCCCATGCTTTGACTCCTGTCCTTATAACACACTGACTGTCCTGAAACTAGAACACTAAGACCTTACATGACCCAGTCAGTGGACTACAACCAGTAGCACTAGCTACCACTGGCACTAATCAGCTTGGCACATAAAACTTTCCCAGGCTTTGACTCCTTTCCTTATAACACACTGAATGTACTGAAACTAGAACACTAAGACCTTACATGACCCAGTCTGTGCACTACAACCAGTAGCACTAGCTACCCCCGGCACTAATCAGCTTGGTGCATAAAATGTTCCCATGCTTTGACTCCTTTCATTATAACACACTGAATGTACTGAAACTAGAACACTAAGACCTTACATGACCCAGTCAGTGCACTACAACCAGTAGCACTAGCTACAGCTGGCACTAATCAGCTTGGTGCATAAAATGTTCCCATGCTTTGACTCCTTTCATTATAACACACTGAATGTACTGAAACTAGAACACTAAGACCTTACATGACCCAGTCAGTGCACTACAACCAGTAGCACTAGCTACAGCTGGCACTAATCAGCTTGGTGCATAAAACTTTTTCATGCTGTGACTCCTTTCCTTATAACACAGTGAATGTATTGAAACTAGAACACTAAGACCTTACATGACCCAGTCAGTGCACTACAACCAGTAGCACTAGCTACCCCTGGCACTAATCAGCTTGGCACATAAAACTTTTTCATGCTTTGACTCCTTTCCTTATAACACAGTGAATGTATTGAAACCTAGAACACTAAGACCTTACATGACCCAGTCAGTGCTCTACAACCAGTAACGCTAGCTACCCCTGGCACTAATCAGCTTGGCACATAAAACCTTTCCATGCTTTGACTCCTTTCCTTGTCCTGTAACACACTGAATGTACTCATTTTCTCGAGATCTTCTTGGCTGCTGAACAAGCTTGCACCCCTAAATCAGCCCCAGGCAAAGTTCTGATGGTACAATTAAGCATCCTTTGGATTCTCTGTGATTTGGAAAAATGTGTCACTATATTTGTATGTCAGTCTGCTGTGCTGAAGTCACATCTTCTCTTTTTCTCTTGTCTTTATTTTGGGAGTTAGTTGGCATTCCTCCACTATTTTGCAACCAGTAGGCCACCATTTGCAGGTTATTTGCATTGATGTAATTCTTGGTTATTATAAAAAGTTGTGTGTTTGTGCGTGTTGTTGTGTTTTGGGTGTAGTCTAGTGTTACCATTCAGCTTTTTTAACATGAGGGCAGGGTCCAAGATTGCCTTGTAGGCGAAACACAGATTACCTCTGAACAATCTGTAGGATACCAAGTAGAGTGAGAGTGTTTTGAGCCTGTCTGCATAGGACAGGTTTTGGAGGCCATGGATTTTCTTTGTGAGATATTTGTGGCCTTTCCAGTTGGTGCAGATGTTTGGAGAGGTACATACCAAACGAGGCGTTATACTCAATTATTGGGCTAATGAGGGAGGAGTAGAGAGAGGTAATAACCTCCTTGTTTCTGGATGCAACCCCTTTACTTATGAGATGAACCATGTAAAAGGCTTTTCTGACCACTGCCGCTGTATGATGGTCGAATGTGAGATTATCAACCTGATTACCCAGGTCTCTCACCACAGGTTGTGTGCTTAGGGCGTTGCCATTGATGTGGAAATTACTGTGGGTCGTCTTTTTGCCGAATGTTATGATGATACATTTATTTGCAATTAGCTTGAGGCCATGACTTTGACACCAGTCATTAGTTGCTGTGAGACCCTCTTGCAGTGTGTTAACATCATTTGGGGAGTCAGTGACAACACCCAGTTTACAGTTGTCCTCAAACTTGGTCAGCCACAAGCCTTTTGTCTTTGCCTGTACCCCTGAGAAGTAGATGTCAAACAGTAGGCATCCCAGGACAGATCCCTGGGGGATGGGAGATAGGAAATTCACCCCAGGGATCATGTCAGTCACACTGCTAGACAAGAGTCCAGGGAAGTAAATATTGTGGGAAGAAATATCCAGGGAATTGTTATGGCTAGGCTTGTATAGGCCCTAGGGTATAGGCCCTAGGGCCGATAGCCTAGTACCAACCACAGCCTAGTACCAACCTATGAACTCCACTAGTGACAGTCTGCTATCAGAGGTATAGGCATCTGTTTTCACCTTGAGGGTCTTGTCGGTGAGCTGGTTGGCCACCCACCTGATGAGATCTGGATTTATGCCAAGTTGTGTTAGCTTCTCAATGATGCCCAAGTGGGGGATTGTGTGAAAGGCCTTTGCCAAGTCAAGGTAAGCTGTATGTACTGACTTTGTCTCATCCAGGGCCTTGGTTTCAGTGTCAAAGAAGTCAACCAGGTTCAACTGTCAAGCTGTGCCCTTGACGAATCCGAACTGGATGGAGTCAAGTGCTTGGAGATTGCCTATGTCCTTGTTTATGAGAACCATAATAATATGCTCTATGGCTTTAAAGATCAGACCTGTCAAGCTAATGAAGCAAGAAAGTTGACACTCAGGGAATACTGACTTTGAGAGAAACTACCTCATTTCCAGGTTTCTGCTACAAACGTTTTATATGGGGGCAAGCCCCCCCCTGCACCCCCCCATGTGGAGGGCTGTGCTCCCCACACACCCTGCTACTTATATATACTAACTCTGAGATTGCAATACAATGAGGGAAAGGGTGTATTTTCTGATCCCCACTATAGTGCGATCTTCACTCAAAATGCCAAATTCATAACAGTGAATGCACACATTTGCTGTTGTGAGTTCGGCATTTTTTCTTTCGCTAATATGTATTTTTAAAAAGATACTTTTGCACATATGTGTGTCACACAAGTCAGCCATGACATTTTAAAGGTAAACCATATTTTTATATATATATATATATATATATATATATATATATATATATATATATTCACTTCATAATCTCAAAATACTGAAATATCGAATTTCAGTATCTTGAGACCATGAAAATGAATCCGCAAAACACCGAAACAACAAAACCCTGAACCCAAAACAGCGAAATTCAAAACACCGAACAAACCGCACACACTACACCATATATACACCACAACACCCACATCACGACATAAACAAAACTACACTCATACGCAACTCATACACACATAAGCAGGGGGGCAAGCTCCCCTGCACCCCCCACACCCCCCTACTTATATATACTAACTCCGAGATTACACAGACAGGAAACAAAAGCAAACTCACACACACACATTCTCCAGTCCCTCACACACACATCAAAGATATCAGCACACTAGCTCCCCCTCAAAAGCCTTACAAAACCCTCACTTACTTGATATAACACCTAGATCCACACACGGCACCGCTCACCATCAACACACGATCCCGGACATTACGGGCCATAACCACGAATTCCAGATATTCGAACATTTCTGTATTTCGAGATTATAAAGTGCTCCCATAGAGATATATATATATATATATATATATATATATATATATATATATATATATATATATATGTATGTGTATGTATATATATATATATATATATATATATGTGTGTGTGTGTGTGTGTGTGTGTATATATATATATATATATATATATTTATATATATATATATATATATATATATATATATATATATATATATTTATATAAAATATGACAAAACTAGGGATATAGTCACCAGGGCCAAGTACTTAAAAATATAAAACAAGCAAAACAAAAAAGTGCCAAGGCTGCCACAGCTGAAAGGAAATAGGCTTTGTTATAACAATAGATAAGCGCTTTCAGGTGATAACTACACTCTTCTTCAGATCACTGTTGTAATGCTAATACAGAAGCCATTTAAAAAGCTAAGTAACCAATTACATTAAAGAAACAGTACCCACCCACAAAGAATAGTGGTCATTCATTTATAAAATGCAAGCCACATGATATGAAACAACCAATCAGAATAAGTATACAACATATTTGCTTATGATATTCCCATAACAGGGAGTATCTTAAAATCAGTCATAAAGACATATAAAAAATCTCAGTGACATATAAAATCTCAATAGCACAAAATCACTTAGGAGATGAATACGAAAAACATGTTGTATATACGGGTCTATATCAGAAGCATGAAATGGCTTCTGAGCGAATACGTAATGAGCTACACATATTCATCGAACTGCATTTAAGCGACTCGATGAATATGTCACAGGGCAAGGAGTTGACCAACTACACCGTGTTCCCCTTTCCTTCACTGTAATGCAATCTCGGAGTTGGTATATTTAGGTAGGGGGGCTGATTAGAGTTTTAAATTTTTTTTTTTGTGAATGGCCACGTGAATTTTTTCACTAGGAAAAAATTTGAGGACATGGCCATTTGGTCTTTACAGGTTTTGCGCTTTGTGTCGACTTTTATGTAGTCACCTATATGCGCTTTCGTGCTTCTAATATAGACCAATATATACATATATCTTCTGTGAATAGATTTCAGAATCCTGAGTGAAACATTTGTTTCCTTAATTCAGTTATTTTTATAAGATAATATATTTTTAGACCATATAGTCCACTCCTTACTGTTTTATTCAGTTAGATAAGTGATATTATAGGTCCACAGAATGTCCTTACTATTGAACATTGCGAGTGATTCTTTCCTTATCATCCTATAATTAGGCGGTTCTCCATAGGACATCTTGTTTGTTAGCTCTTGTGATTTAATTTGTGATAGCAAGATGCATAGAAGTAATCTGTATGATCATTTGATCATTTTTTTAATATTTATGATTAGCTTTATTAATGAATAATTTGATTTTTTTTTATTTTTGATTATTTTATAATTTATTTGTTTATTGACATTTGATTACTGGGAAAGTCCAACTGGGTAGAAGCTCATTTTCATTGTAGAACTGGGGAGAAAAGCTCTAAATTATTACAAAACATTAGAACAGTAATTTTATAATCAACAAAAATAAAACAAAAACATCTTCAGTTTAAGTATAACAAATTAGATATAATATAAAAGCATAGGATAAGAATCAGTCCAAGGTATATGGCAGTCATTTAATAGTTACAGAAATTTTAGATAGTTTGTAGACAAATTAAAGGTAAATAAGTCTAATAGAAATAGAAATTACAATATGAAGTGAGAGAAAAACAGGCTTATGGTATATTTAGAGAGAAAGAAAAGTAAGAGGATTAGATAGCAGTAAGGAAGTAAGTGAAGAAGGGAGAGTAAGGAGGTGTAAGGAATGAAAAGGTACTTGTTCACATTTAGGGATAGAGTTTATCCTGGTTTTGAGCAAAAACAGAGCCAGATTTTAGTGAGGAAGTCTTTCAGAGTGGTTTTGAAAGATGTGAGGGAGGCTATAAACCTTTTAGTGCAGGACAGGCAAATGGATGCTGAATAGTTTTATAGGTAGTAAGAAGTTGTGTACATGTTAATTGATGTGGCAGTTGTAACTAATTTAGGCTTTTCAGTGCTATACAGTGGTGGGTTCTGAAAGTGGTATGTGCTGCAAATTTATCAACTTTGTTATAGCATTGTTCAAGATTTACTTTTTGTGAAGCCTGGAGGTTAGTAAGGATGGGAGGGCCATACAGAAGAGTGGGGAGAGGATAAGTAGTGGGAAGTGTAGTTTTAGCTGTGTCGGTGAGAAAGCTTTTGGATCTGTAAAGCACCCCTAGGTTTTGATGAGTTTTTTATGCAGTTTTGATTATGCAGGTCAAATGCAAGAACATCATCCACTGTCAGCCATGATACTTTGCTATGAGAATTGACTTTACTGGTTGTATTATCAAGAGAGAGGACTTTCAATTTTGTTTTTTCATGAGAAATGGATTTGGGGAAAAGTAGTAGTTTGGTCTGTTTTGGTTTGAGCATGAGCTGTGAGTTACAGAGTCATGTTTTAGTGTCTTTTAAAGCTTCCTGAGTATTTTTTTTGAGGTGTACCATGTTGTCAGATGCGCATATGAGAGTGGAATCATCTGTGTATTGTATTAGGGTGGCCTTTTGTGTGCAAGTATAGAGGGTGTTTATGAAAATGTTAAGGAGGAGGAGACCAAGGTTAGAGCCTTATCATACACCTATGGTGACTGGGAGGTAAGGAGAGAGCATGGAGTGCCTTTTTACTGACTGATACCTATTGGACAGGTAGCTTTTAAACCATAGAAGAGTGGGCTGAGATAAGACCTAGTGAGGACATTTGAAGTAGAAGTTTGCTATGACAAACTGCACTGAAAGTTTTAGACAAGTCTAGAAATAAGGAATAGTCTAGTTTGCCATAATCTCTAGCTTTATTGTCAGTATCTATATAGGTTAGAAGGGCAGTGCTAATACAACAGGAAGGACATAATCCATGTTGTGTTAGGAACAGGAGTTAGTTCTGCAGGAGATAGTCTAGCAATTGTTTTTGAATGCATTTTCAAGTATTTTTTCGTGAGGGGAGATAAGATTGCTGTAGGTCTAAAGTTATTAAGGTCTGTTGAGTTTCCTCCTTTGAGGAGACGAACAATGTGTGACTTTTTCCAGAGAGAGAGAGAGAGAGAGAGAGAGAGAGACAGAGAGAGAGAGAATGTGGGATTCCTGGACTGACCTATTTGTAAGAACTGAGGCAGGACAAGCAATGCTATTGGCTGGTATTTCTCGGTACTTTTTTGGAAGGTCATCAGCTGAAGAAGAACATGGTTTAAGTTTGTTTGAGTAGTTTTATATAGGATGTGGGCACAGGTTCATAGGTTCATAGGTAGGTACTAGGCTATCGGCCCTAGGGTCCATACAAGCCTAGCCAAAAAATGTACCCTGGCTTTCGCCACCCAAGAAAATTATTTTCCTGTGCCCCTGTCGTGCAGAGCCACAGAAGTAATCCCCGGGGTGAATTTCCCATTTCCCATTTCCCATCCAATCATCAAGATTTTTCTTGAAGAGTGCTAATGAGGAGCTCTGTTTGACATAGATAGGTAGTCTCTTCCAGAGTATGGGAAGTCTCTGGGACAGGAATCTATCCCTCCAGAATGTTCTGTTTATTGTGGTGACAAGGTTAAGGTCCCTAGAGCGTGTAGCTCAGAGGGATTGGGATTTCTTTAAGTGGAGCATGTCCAACAGCTCTGGGTTTGACATAGCTTTGTATGTTAGGCAGAGATCACCCCTGAGTAGGCGATATGCGATGGAGTAAAGCTGTAGTTTTTTGAGACGGTCTGCATAGGGCATCTGTTTGAGTCCAGTAATCCTCTTTGTGAGGTATTTCTGTGGTCTTTCCAGTTGTTGTAGATGTCTTGTGAGGTACATACCAAAGGGGGCGTTGTACTCTATAATGGGTCTAATGAGTGATGAGTAGAGGGGAACAATGACCTCTTTTTCTGGATGAGAATCTTTTTGTGATGAGATGAGCCACGTAGAAGGATTTCCTGACCACTGTGGCGATGTGATTATCAAAGCAGAGACTACTGTCCACCTGTGTCCCAAGGTCTCTTATCACATTTTCAGCATTAAGTAGACTACCAGCTATGTGGTAGTTCATGGGTACAGAGTTTTTACCAAAGGGGATGACAATACACTTTTTCGCATTGAGCTTCAGGCCATGGCTTTGACACCAGGTATCTGTCTCAGTGAGGCCCTTTTGTAGTTTGTCCACATCGTTAGGAGTTTCGATTATGGCTCCTAGTTTGCAGTCGTCTGCAAACTTTGTTAGCCAAAGACCTTCTGTGTTGGCCTGCACTTCAGAGAAGTAGATACCAAACAGGAGAGGACCCAGGACTGAACCCTGTGGTACTCCACTTGCCACTGGTCTGATGTCGGATTTGGAATCCGCTACTTTCACAGTGTGGGTTCTGTCCGTGAGCCAGTTGGCAACCCATCTTGTGACATAGGGATTTATACCTAGTTTAGTGAGCTTATCTATAATTCCAGAGTTGGGGATGGTGTTAAAGCCTTGACGAGATCTAGATAAGCTGTGTGAACCATTTTACCCTCATCTATGGCTTTGGTGACTGCTTCAAAGAAGTCAATCAGGTTTAGGAGACATGATCTGCCTTTTACAAATCCAAACTGAGTAGGGTCCAGAGTTTGGAGGTTATCAATGTCTTTGTTTATGAGTTCCATGATGATACGTTTCATGGCCTTGCAGACCAGGCTCATCAGGCTAATGGGGCGGTAGTTCCCGGGGTCCATCGTGGCTCCCCCTTTGTGGAGTGGGATAACTGTCGCGGTGCACCATTCAGTGGGTACAAAGCCTGAGGTGAGACTATGATTGAACATGGTACTTAGGTAGGGTGCCAGTTCATTCTGTAGTTCGTGTAGAACGCAGCCTGGGATATTGTCAGGTCCCATGGATGCTGTGTTCTTGGCTTTGGAGAGTGTGTTTTTTACCTGTGCAGCCGTGATTATAGGAACTTTGCATTCTTCTGATATAGAGATGGGCCCTCTAGAGGGTGAGAGGGGGGTAAAGTTAGCACTGAACCTATCTGCTAGGATGTTGGCAATATCAGTTGGTTCTGTATATTTAGTGCCATTATGCTGTAACTCAGAGCAGATCTGAGTGTTCCCATTTAGATTCTTGACATAGCTATAGAATGCTTTGTGGTTGTCTTTAGAGTCAGTGGCAATTTTGTTTTCGTAACTAGCTTTGGAGGATTTTATGAGGGATCTCAGCTTCTTACTGAGGTTGACCAGGGAGTTCCTCCAGTCATGGGATTTTACTCTTTTTTGCAAAAGTTTCTTTCTTCTGTTGTAGAGTTTGTTTATGGCAGAGGACCACCAGATTGGCTTCCTTTTTTTGGAGGATAACATCTTCGTTCTATTAGGGATAGCATGATCCATGCACTCGTGTAAGTGCTTATAAAGTGCATTTGTGTAGGATTCGGCAGTCATACCTCTATTGTCCGTCTGCATGGGTGTCATGAAGTTTGCCACTTCTGTCTTAAGAAGTGTGAAGTTGGATTTTGAGAAGTTTTTTATGATGGTTTCAATAATTAGGGCTGGGGATGGGATGTGGATGTCTAGGCTGATTAGCTTGTGGTCGGATCTGACCAACGAGGAATTGACCTCTGGTGTGGAACACCAGTTTCTCATGTTGGTAATGACCAGGTATACGATATTGCTGCCCCTGGTGGGGGTGTGAATAAGTTGATCCAAGGCGTTGGAATTTATGAATTCTAGAAAACGTTGAGCAAAAGAGTTGGTACATGAGTAGTTTTCCCAGTTAATGGTGGGGTAGTTGAAATCGCCCTCACAAACTCCCCTTGAGTACCTTGTTCCCCATTGGCCCTTTTTTTCAATTATAAAGGCATTCCCAATACTATTCTAGCATGTTCAAAGGTCAGTTATCAATCTCCTCTCCGGTCCAGCTGGTGAATCTGGGAATCTTGAGGCAATGTTACAACTGCCTCATGTACACAGACAACCATCTCCTCCTCCCAACAAATTCCAACACATGTGAGAGATGCAACCATATAGCCAAACTGGAGGCTAAGCTCTCTCAACTCAGTACTGGCGTAACCAGTCAGGAGGAGAAGGAAACCACACTCACTACAATTTCAGTCTCACATAGACCTACCACGACAGCAAACCAAACACATAAACACACAAAAACATACTCGGAGGCTCTAAATAAAAATCTGCCTAAGCAGCAGAGACCTCCAAAGCAGACACCCAAGCAACCGCTACCCCAAAACAAAACACGTACAACACATAGCTCACAAAGCCAGTGTGCCGAACAGTCACAGCCCTTAAGGCTAAACAACACACCTGATACACTTGTAATAGGTGACTCTATCGTCAGGCACACTGACGTCCCGCTCACCAGGCTGAACAAGGAGAAGGTCACGGTGAGCTGCCTGTCGGGAGCTAGGATCCGCCACATAACACAAGCACTCAGGTCACTCCAAGGCAAGTACAAATATGACTCAGTCATTGTCCATGCTGGTGTGAATGACCTGAGACGTACCTCCCTGGACTACATGAAGAGAGACATAGAGGAGCTCTCTGAGCATGTAGCCCAGGCCGGTATGACCCTGATCTTGAGTAGCATCTTACCCTCACCAAGAATGATGCCACAATATGAAGACAAGATGATCAATTTCAACAATTGGCTTAAGTGTTGGTGTCATTCAAAGGGGATCCAATGCCTGTCAGCCTGGGATGACATGCTCGACAAGCCACGATGCTTCGCTAGGGATGGCTTGCACCTGTCACCCCTGGGCTTTCAGATATTGGCAAAGGCTCTTGCTACCCCCATAGTGCCTTTTTTAGGCAAGGCTCAAAAGACAAACCCACCTCCATAGGTATCACAAGGGATAGGAAACTAAGAGTAATGCTACACAACGCCAGATGTCTAAACCTCAAGATGCATGCAGTCGAAACTCTCCTTAGCATGGAGAACATCGATATCTGTGCAGTAACAGAAACCTGGTTCAAGGCTCCTGAGAGCACCCCAGCACTACCAGGTTATACCTCATACCATGCTTTTCGGCCCCAAAACTTGGACCGAACAACAAAAGGAGGGGGAGTATCAATATTCGTCAAAGATACCCACACCTCCAGGTTGGTGGCACAGTACAAAGCATCAGAGACTATCCATGTGCAACTAACAGTGGGTAAAACTGCCTTCCAGTTTATAGCCTGCTACAAACCACCCTCCCAAACCCAGGAACCCCACTCGGCCTTCCTGAGAATACTGGAAAATATGAAGGTCTCTCCAAACACCATTATATTGGGCGACTTCAACTGCCCAAACATAGACTGGGAGCATTACTCTAGCTCCAACACCCTAGCCCAAAGGTTCCTAGAATTTATAAACTCAAATGCTATGGAACAACTTGTTACCACTCCCAGAAGAGGGGAAAACATACTGGACCTGATCATCACCATCATGGGGACACTATGCTCCAGACCAGAAATGTATCCCTCACTGGTAAGATCAGACCATAAACTAATCTCACTGGATATTCACATCCCGACCCCACCCCCTGCCCAGAAAACCACAGTGAAAAACTTCTCTAAAGCAAATTTCACACTCCTCAAAACCGAGGTGGAATCCTTCAAAGCCCCCGGGCCTGTGGAAAATACGGCCCAGACCGCAGAATCCTTTATAAACGCATTCTATGAACACCTTCAGGAATGCATGGATCATGCAATCCCAAATAAAACCAAGACCCAATCCTCCAAAGGCAGACGTCCTGTCTGGTGGACCCCAGCCGTAAACAATCTGTACAATAGAAGGAGGAAGCTACTACATGATAGAGCAAAATCCCAAAAAGGGAAGGCATCTCTGATCAGTATTAGCAAAAAACTACGGGTACTCATAAAATCGTCTAAGGCCAGCTTCAAGAGAAAAATTGCACAGGACACTAAGGATAATCACAAGGCTTTCTTTAGTTATGTTAGGAACCTGGGTGGGAATTCCTAGATATGCTCAGAATTAGTCCAAAATGACAAAAAATACACTGAACCCACAGACATTGCCAACATCCTAGCTGACAGGTTCAGTGCAAACTCCCACCCCCACCACCAAAAGGGCAAATATCTATCCCAGCAGAGTGCTGCCCCCCCTGACATCTCAGATGCTCAGGTAAGAGTCGCCCTCTCCAAAGCAAAAAACACAGCATCAATGGGACCAGACGGTGTTCCGGCCTGCGTCCTACATGAACTCCAAGAAGAGCTAAACCCAAACATAAAACTACTGTTCACTCTCAGCCTTACTACAGGATATGTACCCAATGAGTGGCGTACAGCAACAGTGGTCCCTCTCCACAAAGGTGGCGCCTCAACGGATCCTGGAAACTATCACCCCATAAGCCTGACTAGCTTGGTCTGCAAAGCTATGGAAAGGATCATCATGGACCTCATAAATAAAGATATTGGGGACCTACAGACACTGGATCCTACCCAGTTTGGCTTTGTTAAGGGCAGATCCTGCCTCTTAAACCTGGTTGATTTCTTTGAAACAGTCACCAAGGCCATTGACGAGGGGAAGGTGGTCCACACAGCCTACCTGGACCTCGCAAAAGCCTTCGATACAATACCCCACTCGAGCATTATAGATAAGCTCACCAGCTTAAATATAAACCCCTATGTCACGAGATTGGTTGCAAACTGGCTCAAGGACAGAACCCACATGGTTAGAATTGCTGGAGCCATGTCAGACTCCAAACCAGTTACAAGTGGCGTCCCACAAGGCTGAGTCCTGGGACCTCTCTTGTTCGATATATATTTCTCGGAGGTACAGGCCAACACGGAAGGACTGTGGCTGACCAAGTTCGCAGATGACTGCAAACTGGGCGCCATAATCGTCTCTCCAGCCAACACAATTATCCTCCAAAAGGCCTCATAGAAACAGACAACTGGTGCCAGAGCCATGGCCTCAAGCTAAACGCCAAAAAGTGTATAGTCATCCCCTTTGGCAAAAACAAAGTGCCCACAAATTACCACATAGGTGGTAATCTATTAAGTACAGAAGAAGTCATTAGGGACCTTGGGACCCAAGTTGATAGCAGTCTCTCATTTGACAACCAAGTGGCCAAAGTGGTTAGAAAAACATTTTATATAGCCCACCTAATCATGAAGGATTTCACATCTAGATCAGGGGAGGTCATCGTGCCTCTTTACTCATCCCTCATCAGGCCCATAAATGAGTACAATGCCCCTTTTGGGATGTACCTTACCAGACACCTGCAGCAACTGGAAAGACCCCAAAAGTATCTCACCAAGAGGATCAAAGGGCTCAAACAGATGCCATATGCTGCCCGGTTAAAGAAACTCCAGCTCTACTCAGTGGCATACCGCCTGCTCAGAGGCAATCTGTGCCTGACGTATAAAGCCATGTCCAACCCGGAATTAATGGACATGCTGCACCTCAGAAAATCCAAATCCCATCGAGCTACGTGCTTGAGAGACTTGAACCTCAGCACTGAATTAAATAGGACATGCTGGAGGGACAGATTCATAACCCAGAGGCTCCCTTCACTCTGGAATAAAATCCCAGTCCAGGTTAGGCAGAGTCCCACATTGACTCTTTTCAAGAGGAATCTTGATGAGTGGATGGGAGATCGTAGGTTTACCCCGGCTATCACTTCTGTGTCACTGTTAGACAGAGGCACAGTATACTAACCTTGAAAAAGGGCATAGCAAAATTAATTTAAAATGGGTGGCGAAAGCCAAACACACTCTGGCTAGGCTTATAAATGCCCTAGGGCAGATAGCCTAGTATGAACCTATGAACCTATTAGAGTGTTGGGTTGTATCCTAATACTTTCCAGTGTATCAAGAAATGAGGAGTGTGAATCCTGGGGCATGGTGGGGGGTCTGTAGCAAGCTACAGTTTGGATTGTGGTCTTGCCCAGAGTTAGTTGCACTTGGATAATCTCGGATGCATTATGCTGTGCAACTAGCCTGGAGGTGTGGATATCCTTAATGAATATGGACACGCCTCCGCCTTTAGTGCTTCTTTCTGGGTTAGGTGGCCAAAAGGTGTGCTATGAATTGAAGCCTGGTAATGCAGGGGTGCTCTCTGGAGCTTTGAACCACGTCTCTGTCACTGCACAGATGTCAATGTTATCCATTTTAAGGAGTGCCTTGAGTGAGTGCATTTTGAGGTTTAGACTTCTAGCATTGAGTAGCATTACCCTCAGATTTTGCTTGCTTGTACCTGTTACGGTGGTGAATTTGTCATTTGAACCTTGCCTAAAAAAGGCACTATAGGGGTTGCAAGAGTCTTAGCCAGTATCCGGAATCCTAAGGGAGACAGGTGCAGGCCATCTCTGGCAAAGCATCGTGGACTGTCGATCATGTCGTCCCAGGCAGACAAATACTGGATCCCCTTAGAATGACACCAGAAGCTTAGCCAATTGTTGAAGTCAATCATTTTGTCCTTGTACTGTGGTATCATTCTGGGTGATGGCAGGATGCTACTCAGGGTTAGGGTCATACCTGCCTGGGATACAAGATCGGAGAGCCCCTCCATGTCTCTTTTCATGTTGTCCAGGGAGGTACGTCTCAGGTCATTCACACCAACATGGACAATGACAATGTCATATTTGTACTTATTGTGGAGTGACCTGAGTGCATGCATTATGTGGCGGATCCTGGCACCTGACAGTAACTTTCTCCTTGTTTAGTCTAGTGAATGGAACATCAGTGTGCCTGACTATAGAGTCACCTATGACTAGAGTGTTGTGTACGTTGTTATGCCTTATGGGCTGTGGTTGAGTGGCACACTGAGTTTGTGGGCTATGTGTCATTTGGGTTGTGTTGGGGGGTGGAGTTTGCTTGCGTTTATGCTTTCGTCTGAAGGTTAAAGAGGATGTGGTGATATGTGGCTGTTGGGCAGGGTCTTGATTTAAACATTGATGAATCCTTAGTTAGAGATACTATACTACGTATAAAATAAGAGTTGAACTGTATTGCAGTTTCAAGTGGTGAGGTATCAAGAGAGGGATTTAGGTTGAAGTTTTGGTCGGGATGTAAGATTTCTTTAATGGATGTCCAGATTTTTTTAGGGTTGTGTTTAGTATTATTCTGAAACTTGTTATAGTATAATTTTTTGTCTTTATTTATTTGTTTTTTATTACAATTGCAAAGCATTCTGAAGTTTTCAAGATATTCAGGTGTTTTAAATTTTTAATATTCTTTCTGTGTTTTTCTCTATCTTGCATTAGCATTCTCCTCTTTTTGGGTAGCCAAATTGTATTATTTATTTTCAGTTTCTTCCTTCTAGGAGATGCAAGGCTATTTAGGATATTTAGAAGAGTTGCACTGAATTCAATTACAGCATTGTCTAAGGAGAGGATTTTTAAGAAGTTCCAGTTAATGGATGATGGTGTAGTAATGAACATTTTTGGGATAAACTTGGAAAGGTTATGTGTTGTTTTGTAAATATGCTGTTTAACTGGACATGTGAGATGTCTAGTCATATAGATTGGGAGATAATTGAGTCTGACATTGTACCTGTTGCAGAATATTTGCTAAGGTCTTATACTAGAATCCAGTCTAATAGAGAAGTTGATGTTCTGCTATAATGTGTGGAGCTATTAGTTGTGTGAAACCATGCAAGTTCATGCTAGATGTAGAGGAGTTAGAGTTTAAGTCCAAAAAACTGACATTCACATCTTCTTCATCTTTTGGTTGCTCCCGTTAGGGGTCACCACAGCAGAACATTGGTCCACAGAACAAGTGGCAGTAGAGTTTTTATGGTGTTGAGTTGCTAGCCTGGTGCCCAACCTTCCTCCAAAGGCACACATGCACACACACACACACCTAGGGCCAACTTAGTGTCTCCCATCCACCTGCAGCATGTTTTGGGAAGTGGGAGGAAATTGGAACACCCAGAGGAAACCCTTGCGAACACAAGGAGGACATGCAGACCCCTCACAGCAGCCACTCCAGCCGAGAATCAAACCAGAGAATCTCTTGCTGTGAGGTGACAACGGTAACCCAAAAAATTGGCATTCAGATCACCTAGTAATATTTTTTCTTGTGGAAATGTTATGGATATCCAGTGTAGGATATTTTTCAGTATACCTGTATTGTCACTAGGAGGGACATAAAGGACAGTAATGCATATTTGTTTATAACTGTTTATATTGAGGACGTCAATAAGAATCTCTGCTGAACTGAGTTTTGCTGTTGGTTTGCTGTAAGGAGAAATGTCATATGTATTGGGAAATATTAAGGCATTGCCACCACCTTTCCTATTTATAAGGTTATTACGGATAATATTATAGCCAGAAGTTATAACTTCGGAGTCCTTTATGCTAGGTTTAAGCCAAGTTTCAGTTACAGTGAGAACATTGGGCTTATGTTGGGTATTCCAGTTATGTAGTTCAGCAGTTTTATTTCTTATACTTCTAACATTTACTGCAGCAAAAATTAGATCACCAGGGTTGCGGATTAGCTGTTGTTGGGTTACAGAAATGTGTGGGAGAGAATTATCTTTGTGTTCATTGTAATAGGTGGGACCAGGATTAGGATCATAGGAGATTAATATGCTATCAAACTGGAGGTCATTTTAAGCCTAGCCATTTCAACCCAATGTAATACCGTAGAAGTTCTAGTCATTACCAAAGATTGCATTTACTGATGACTGCCCATGTCCAGGAGGGTTGTGGGCAGTATCTCTAGTAAGAATTTACGGTGCCCCATCCACTCATCCAGGTTTCTCTTGAACAGTGTCATAGAGGTGCTCTGTTTCACATGAATTGGTAGCCTGTTCCAAAGACATGACAGACCCTGGGAGATAAATCTGTCCTTCCAGCATGTCCTATTTAAGATGCAGGCCATATTCAAGTCCCTGAAATCGGCAGCCCTAGATCCATTTGATTTACGGATATTCTGTACAGTAAGTTCATTAAGTTTGGGTCTTGGGTTGCTCTGTAGGCCAGGCATATGTCTCCCCTAAGAAGTCTTTACAATATGGAGTATAGTAACAGGAGACCCTTGATCATCTTTGTTAGAAACCTCTGAGGTCTCTCTAATTGCTGTAGGTGCTTAGCACGGTACATACTGAATGGGGCGTTACACTCAATTACGGGCCGGATAAGTGCCGAGTATAGGGGGTTATAACTTCTTTTGCTCTCGAGGTGATGCCTTTACTAATCAATTGAACTACATGGAAAGCTTTCCTTACAACAGTAGACACTTGATGGTTGAAGTTAAGGTCGCGGTCAACCTGTGATCCCAGGTCCCTTACCACTTCGTGGGTACTTAGGGTATTGTTACTGATTTGATAATATCAAGGGACATTGTTTATGGTGAAGCGAATGATGATGCATTTCTTTGCATTCAGTTTGAGACTGTGACTAATGCACCAGTCGTTGGTCTGTGTGAGACCCTCCTCATATGGGGATTCAGGGTTCAGGCGCCTAGGCAGCGAGACATTTCCCTGCGATACATTTTGGCTGGGGACACATGGCTGAAGTAACATTCAGCTGCAGAGAAATATGGCTATTTGTTTTCCCCCTGTGCAATTGGTTATTGAAGTTGTAGGTATGACAACACATTCTTCTCTTTCCCACAGGGAATTTGCAAACAGCCATAATGTTAAGTTGTCTATCTCGCCTTCATTCTTGCTGGATGGGTTCGGAGCGACCCTCGGCCCTCCTCGGCACTCTAAAGCTCGAGAGTTGGTTCCACCGCCTCGAGGCCCCTTATATCCCACAATGCTAGGCGTGAATTACCTCAGATCTCGTTTGCCGCTACAGCGATCGAGGTGTTGTTTTTTCTACCGGCTCAGGTCAGTGGTATTAGACAGTCTTTAAAGCTATTTAAACCCCTTTTTCTAGCCTAGTCTTCCCTTTTAGCTATAGTGTAGTGGATATTTTCCTTCCTACTCTTATCCAGCCCCTTTTCCACAACTGATAAGTTCTTTTTGTAGGGATTTATTTTGTATAAATAACTATTTCTTTAGGTGATTACACTTCTATTCTTTGAAAATGTCCATGATTCAAAGGTTCAGGGCTCAGAAGTGTGACAAATGTCTCTGACAGACGGTCACACTTCTTGTGTGTACTGCCTGGGGATTTACCTGCAGGACTCTTGTGCTGTATGCCATGGCTTCAGCCCCAGAGTCCTGCAGGAAAGAAAGAACAAACTCATCCTCAGGGTTTGCTCCCTAACTGCTTCATCGAAAACCTTCCAAGGCTTCTAAGACCTCGACTCCAGTTTCTCAGTCGAGGCCTAAGGCTTCAAGCCTACTGCACATCGGCTCCGGCTGGCAGTTTCTGTGGTTCCCTCGGGCTGGGGCGGAGTATTAAAGAAAATTCCGGGCTCGATCCGTCGGACCGACCGAACCCGACATCTGTCACCATCCCTTGGCTCCGTTCATTTCGGCTCAGCCGTCTCCTTGCTGTCTGCAGATCTCACTCCTCCAGGTCAATCTCGGCCGGACTTCCTCGTCTTTCGGGAGAGGGTGGTATCGGACCCCCCTCCCCCCCCCTCCTCCTCTCTCGGCTTCCGCCCGGTGAGTTCAGCTCCGACATCGGCCTCGGGCGATCTCTGCGCGTGCCGAGGGACTCATCCCAGACCGCAGAGAGCCAGCTCTCAAGAATCCCCTGTGGGGATCTCATCTCTTCCCGTCCGCAGAGAGCCAGCCTCCTCAATCCCCTGTGGGGTGGGGATCTCATCTCTCCCTGAACTGGCAGAGGAGCCCCCTAGGGAAGAGAAAAAAGAGGAAACACATAGACTCACCTGAGTCTGTCACCTCTGAAGATGTCTCCTTTGCGGACATTCTAGAGATCCTGAAACAGAAGGATGAATCTGTATCTTATGCAGGTGGTGGCCCTGACTCAGTGGACCCCACCCCAGGAGACCTTCTAAATTTATAACAGCACCAACTGACAAACAATTTCTGACCAAGGGTGTTACTGTGGATGCTATGGTGGTAGCTGCTGCCACCAAGAAGGAACTATCTGATCCTTCAGTACCTGTTCATCCCCCTAACAAAGAATCTAGGTCTATGGACAGGTATGGGAAGCGGATGTTTTCATCATTGCAATGCGTTCGCTGAACTACCTATGCCATTTCACCCGTCTCCAGAGAGACTTGATCAAGGTGAGATGTTGAACGATCCTACATCTGCAGATTTTCAAGACAAAATGAAAACCCAGCTGACTACCCTGAATTGGACAGGTGTCGCCTTCGCCGGAATGCCTGGATGCGACTATGCAATTTTGCAGACCCCTTTAAAACGTCTTTCACCAATTCCCGTTTGATGGATCATCTCTTTTTGGTCCTCAGGTGAAAGAAACCTTGACTAGGTGCTAGACGGATGGCAAAACTCTATCTGCCGTCGGAGTGCGTTCTCCCAAAGGCCAGAAAAGTGGAAAAATGTGGTTCCATAAACAATCTCAAGGGAATTTGCCTGGCGACCCTCCAGAGGCAGAGGAGGGAACAATAATGGTAGACGCCGCCTAGAGGCAGACAGAACCAAGGCAATTGAGAAACCTTTTCCGATAAGCCTTTTCAGCATCCCTGAAAGCCTGGCTATCCCTAACTCAAGACAAATGGGTACAGTCTATCATTTCAAGGCTATTCCATTCCTTCGTTTCGCAAACCGATCAAAAAATCCCTTCCAGATGTTCCACCAGCTCAAAGGATCTTGCAGCTTTGGAAATTTCAAAGCTGCTGGCATTCAGCCAGTTCCAGCAGACCAGCAAGGATCCGGAATCTACTCCAGGTTCTTTTAGTTCCAAAGAAAACAGGGACTGGAGACCAATTTTGGATCTCAGTATCTTGAACAAGTCGGTCAAGAAAACAAGATTTGTCCATCCTTCCCTATTGGGAAAGGAAAACTGGATGTGCTCTATAGACCTTCAGGATGCGTGCTATCATATAAAATGAACAGCAGAAGATTCCTCCGCTTCAGGCTGGGAACCAGTCATTTTCAATTCAGAGCCCTGCCCTTTGGTCTCACCACAGCCCCGGTGTTTACCAAATGCATGGCAGTGGTAGCTTCTCACCTGAGACATCAAGGATTCCAGGTGTTTCCATATTTAGACGACTGGCTCCTCACAGCTCCCACCAAGCATCTTCTCCTAATGGCCAGGGACTACACCTTTCGCATTTGTCAAAACTTAGGCATTTCAATAAATTGCGAAAAGTCTGTTTTGTTGCCTTGTCGTGTTATTACCTTCATAGGCGCAAATCTAGACACAGTCAACATGTCTGCGAGGCTAACAGATCAGAGAATAACAGACATACACAAACTGGTCTCTCTTCAGCAGCAACAGAGTCAAAGCCAGGTTAGTTCTGAAAGTATTGAGGATTATGGCGGCTGCCATACCTCTGCTTCCATTAGCCAGATTCCACATGAGACTCCTTCATTGGATGCTCTTCACACAATGGTCATACCAGCAACTTCCGATGTCCCACACCATTATGATTACGCAAACATGCAGGAATCATCTTCTGTGGTGGATGTCTTCCCTCAGCTCTTCTTGGGAAGACCCTTTGTGCTACTCTGACAACGTTCCCTGATGGGGTGGGGGGGGGCATTATCAGGGCAGAACTGTCCAGGGCACATGGCAACCAGACGAATGCCACTTGCACATAAATGTTCTAGAGATGAGAGCAGTGCTTTTAGTCTTCAAGACTCTCTTCAATATGTCTGTAGTGTGGTATATCAACAAACAAGGCAGAACCAGGTCCTATTTCTCAGCGGTTTCTGATAGCAACGCATATCCCCGAAGTCCAATCAAATCGACAAGTTGAGCAGAGCTATCCTCATGCCTCACGTGGTCTCTGAAAGATTCTATTGTGAGAAAAATTTTTCTCAAGTGGGGTCAGCCTTGCTGCACCTTTTCCCCAAAACAGCAAGTGCAAAGATTATTTCACCCTATTCCTGCTACCAGGCCAGCCCAGCAGTCCAAGTTTGGCCCCGGGACTTAATCTCTCAAGTGATACAGAAAGCTCCTCAGAAGGCCTCCTTGATCCTCATTGCTCCTTACTGGCCTCGACAGGTTTGGTTACATCAATTTCTGTTGGAGCAACCTTGGCATCTGGACCTAGTTCCAGATCTTTTGATCCATCAGCCTCTCTGAACCTCACTGCTTGGTTCCTCCAATTCCAACCTTAATCCTCAAATATCTCACGCTGTTCGAGATATTTTGATAGATCTTCCACTCGAAAGATTTATCTGAGTGAGTGGAAACATTTCCTATTGGACTCAAGGAAGGGACATAGATCCTTTTCCATCCAAATAGTCCTTGATTTTCTAGCTGAACTCTTCCATGCAGGTTCATCTCCTTCTACTCTTAAAGTTCAATTGGCACCTATTTTTAACTTTCATGTAGTCTGCCATAATGTCCCACAAGCTTTGCAAAGCCTTTTTAAAGGGAGTTTTTCTACTCAGACCTCCTATAAGAAATCCTCCTCTTCCTTGGGACCTAAATTTAGTTCTCAGTTCCTTGATTCTCCCCCCTTTCGAACCTGCAGCTTCCTGTTCTTTAAAATTGCTGTCATGGAAGACTCTCTTTCTGGTAGCTATTACTTCAGCTAGAAGAGTTTCAGAACTTCATGCACTCAGCTGTTTATCTGTTGTTCCATAAGGACAGGGTATTTTTACCTAAAATAGCCTGCCTAACCTAAATCAAAGCATTGACCTCCCTGTGTTTTTTCCAGAATATTCTAATAGGTCTGAACAAAAATTGCATTGGCTAGATGTTCATCGTCAGTTAAGGTACTATTTGGATAGAACCAAACAATTCAGAAAATCTGACCAGCTGTTTGTCTCTTATGCAGAAGGCAGAAAGGGACTTTCTGTTTCTAAGGTATCACTATCTAGATGGCTAACATAATGTGAAATGAAAGTGTGAGGAGTAGCCCAAGTAATGGTGTCTATAGGCAGTCTGTCTTGGAAGGCTATAGAAGTAGCCAAAGCTCTGGTGGAATGGGCTTTAGGTTTGTTAGGTAGCTTTTGGTGTCTTATTTCATAGACAATGGAAATTAGAGATAAGTTGGATTTAGCTTCTAGGCATAGAGCTAATTTTGGTTCCACTGTGCTCAAGAGTCTGTTCCTGGCCTGGACAGACCTAGAGGAGTTTGATTGTGACCTCTCTTTCTACCACCTCTTTTAGGTATATGCTCTACTGTGCATTTTTCCTACATCAAGCTTAGGTCACCTTTTTCTCCTTCCCTTTGTTTATAGAGGTGGATTCCTTTCCAGTTTTTCCTGGTTGTATTATTAGCTGGGCCTAGCTCACAAACGAGATCTGAGGTAATTCTCGCCTAGCATTGTGGGATATAGAACATAACTTCTATTTTCTCTGCAGCTGAATGTTATTTCAGCCATGTGTTGCCTAGGTGCCTGAACCCATCTCGGAAATGTTGGCTGGGGACACATGGCTGAAATAACATTCAGCTGCAGAGAAATATGGCTGTTTGCAAATTCCCTGTGGGCAAAGAGAAGAATGTGTTGTCATACCTACAACTTCAATAACCAATTGCACAGGGGGAAAACAAACAGCCATATTTCTCTGCAGCTGAATGTTACTTCAGCCATGTGTCCCCAGCCAAAATGTATCGCAGGGAAATGTCTCGCTGCCTAGGCGCCTGAACCCCTGAGAAGTATATACCAAACAGTAAGGGGCTCATGACCTCTGTGGCACCCTGCTGGTAACAGGTCTGCTGGTTGATGTGGAGTCACCCACTTTGATAGTGTGTGTTAACTTAAGTTTACTGGTAATGCCTGAATGTGGGATTGTGTCGAAAGCCTTTGCCAAGTTGAGGTACACTGTGTGCACAGATTTACCTTCATCAATGGCTTTGGTCACACTTTCAAAGAAATCCACCAGATTTAACAGGCAGGATCTGCTCTTCACTAAGCAAAGTGGGTAGGATACAGGGTTTGAAGGTCTCCTATGTCATTATTTATGTGGTCCATAATGATAAGTTCCATGGCCTTACAGATGAGCCTAGTCAGGCTTATGGGTATATAATTCCTCGTGTCTGTTTATGGTCACCTTTGTGGAGGAGAATAACTATAGCTGTTGTCCTTTCCACAGGAACAAAGCCTGACATTAGGCTATGATGAAAAGGGTACTTAGTGGTGATGCTAGTTCATGTTTTAACCTGTTTAGAAGACAGCCTGGGATGTCATCTGGTTCCACAGACGCCGTGTTCTTTGCCTTGGAGAGGGCTTTGAGGACCTTCTCTTCAGATATGTAAGGTGGAGGGTGGGGGTTGGGTATGTTGTAAGTTAGAAGGGGATAAGGGAGTGACAAAACAAAGTATCATATTTAGATACAACTTTAGAAGGTTTGGAAGATGGGAGGATTATGTCAAGGGTACATAGGAAGTTCACTGAGGGTAGTCACTTTTTTCATGCATCTAGCTGCCGTCCCACCATAACATTGCTTCACTTCCATATGCAGAATTCCTAAGGTTATCTAGGATCTGTAATAACTGAGAAGAGGAAGAAATAACGGAATCTGCTCAGATGTTTTTGGAAAGAGGGTATAATTTTAATACGGTAAGGGAAGCAAGGGTTAAAATCTTTAAGTATGGAGGAGGAACCTCTTGTTTTGGAATAAAAGAAGGGTTGAATAAATAAGAAAATATAAGGATAAATGGCATTAAGGAAAAGTTTTATTTTGTTTCTACTTATAATATTGAAAGCGAGAGAATTGTTGAATTTATTAAATACTATTGGAATTTTTTACTTAAAGATAAAATTTTAAATAATCTCCTTCCAAGCCAACCTTCTATTTCATTTAAAAAGGACAATAATTTGAAAGATATGTTGGTTAATGGGAAGTTTATTTTACCTGATGTAAATTTTGTGAAAAATGTTACATTAAATGGGACTATAAGTTGTAAGAATTGTGCTATATGTCCTTGTATAGTACAAAACTTTGATTTTATTAGTAACATTGGGTTTGTTCCAAAGGAAAGCTTCTCATGTAATAGTAAGGGAGTAGTTTATGCTCTAAGATGCCCCTGTAATTTAGTTTATGTAGGGGAAACAAAAAGAATGTTTTGAGTTAGGTTTATGGAACATATCAGGGATATTCACAACCAAAGGGAAGATAAAGTAATAGCTATGCATTTTAAAGATAAACACAACAGTAATTTTTCATTATTACAGGGTTATGTCCTTGAACAAATAAAGTTTTATGAAAATGATGTTTTACTTAAAGAAAGATTATTATATAGGGAATCAGTGTTGATTTTAAAGTTTGGTACATCCCTTTAGGACTAAATTCATTTGTAAACTGGAGGTGTTTTATTTAATAATTGGCCTCCTAATTAATTAATTGGGGAAGGTTTTCGTTATAAAAGCTGATTGTTTTAAAGTTTTTTGTACTCCTTGAAGGTGCATACACTGAGGCTAGAGAAATAAAAGAATTTTCGGACAGAATTTCCTGTATTTGGTGATTTTTCTGTTCTCCTGGATTTGAACCAGTTGTTGCTAAAGTTTGGTGCTTCACTTTGGTGTTGCTTAGCGTTGTCTGCTTCTGTTTAGAAGACAGCCTGGGATGTCATCTGGTTCCATAGATGCCATGTTCTTTGCCTTGGAGAGGGCTTAGAAGACCTTCTCTTCAGATATGTAAAGTGGGGGGTTGCAGGAGGTTTTTTTTGTAAGTTAGAAGGGGATAAGGGAGTGAAATTTTCACCAAGCCTATCCTCTAGCAGGTTTGCTATCTCTGTGAGGTCATTGTGTTTAATACCATTGGCCACCAGTTCTGCACATGCTTGGGTCCTACCCTTTAGGTTACATACATAGTTGTAAAAGGTCTTATGGTTATCCTTGGCAGTATTTGCTAAGTTTCTCTCAAATGAGCTTTTGGAGGATTTGGCAAGTTGTCTTATTTGCCTTTTAACGCTGAGGAGGGCGCTTTTCCATTGTTGGGTCCTTGACTTTGTCGTTTTCTTGAACAGCAACTTTTAGCATTTTTTGAGTTTATTGATGCTGGATGTCCACCATAGCAACTTGATTTTACTTGGGGCTCTGGGTTTGATTCTACCTGGTACAACCGAGTTTATACATTTATGCAAGTGATTGTACAGGGCTTTAGTGTATGCTTCAGCACAGTTGCCACTTTCAGCTTGGGGTGGAGCTTGGAAAGCATTTATACCTTCACCTAGGAGTGGGACATCGATGTGTCTCACTACTGAGTCTCCAATGACAAGTAAACTTGTTTTTTTGAGTGTCACATTTTACAGGCTTGGTGGGTGAGACACTGGTGTTGCTGTGTGTTAGGGGTGCTGTTGAGACTGCATTAGTTGTAGCAGACTTGTGTTTTGGAGGTCTCTGGTGTTTCACTAAGCTTTTCAAGAAAACCTCCTTGTATGTGAGGTTACATGTTTAGTGTGTATTATGTGTATGAGTAGTGGTTTGTCTTTTCGGCTTTTCCCGAAACTCCAGTCCGCTAATGATTGGCAGTAGATTTTTATGGTGCAGAGTTGCCAGCCCGACGCCCAACCTTCAGCGAAGGCACGTCCATTCACGCATGTCTTTCGGAGGCCACTCAACCGAGGGGAGGACATGCAGACTCCACACAGAAGGCACTCCAGCCGAGAATCGAACAGGAGAACCTCTTGCTGTGAGGCAACAATGCTGCCACTGTACCACCGCGGCATGTGTATGAGTAGTGGTACTATGTGAATATGTAGTGGTGGGTGAGTTGACAACATTCTCCGTGTTACTGTTTTGAGTGAGAGAGAGCATGGATTCTAGATTCTTGGTGTAAATACATCTCTCAAACTCTGTACTGGACTCTGTTAGTAGTAGAGGGTTGTCTGTGTACACGAGGCAATTGCTACATTGCCGCAAGAGACCCAAACCAACAAGGCTGGCAGAATAAACAAGGGTAGTCCAACTGTCCATAGTACTAAGTTGAAGACTGTTGTCACTAGGGTTGGTTTTTCAGAAACGATCATGGAGGAGCTCAGCGAATGGATATTTATGCCTGGGTTTTAAGGGAAAATTTGTTGAATTTGAATTAGGGTGTATATCTGCTCCAATAAGGATTTTAATATATTGGGGAAATATGCATACTTTTTTTGGAAAGTATTCTTGCACTTAATTCTGTTTTGGTTTGAGTTGAAGTGCATTTAATCAGCCTATATTTGGAAGTAAAGGTGAGGTACAATATTAAATACGTTTTGTGCAATGTGTGAGTGTGTAAAGAGGAAGTATGGGGTAGTTGGTTGGGAGAGAGTTGGGGAGATGTAGCAATATATTATTGAGTGATGGTAGGATGAAAGATGGCACATTAGGAGGGGAAGAATAGAAGATATGCTGAAGAGTAGCATAATTAAGTACAGGAATCTGTGTTTTACAGACGTCAGGTAGTGGGGAAGTAGAAATGAAGAAGGAAACAAGAACTTGCAGGACAGTCGGAGAATCGGAGATGGTGGATTCTGAAAGCTGAAGAGGATAGGTAAGGAGAAAAGTATTTTCTGTAAAAGAAGAGAGGTAGGCTGTTTTGGTATCTTCTCTGTAATGTAAGGAATAGAGGGGTATTAAAAGCTAGAGTGTAATGATGTCCAAATAAGAAGAAATGAGGGTTTGTTTGTGAAAAGAAAAGGATACAAGGTGGACTAGAGAGGTACTATTAGGGAGGGTTGTGATTATGAATGGATATAGTGCAGAGCAGTATGGGAGGGAGAAAGATAGTTGTGAATGGGGCTAAAAATTAAATACAGATAGGGAAGTTGGAAACAAGAAGTGTATGTTTAGAAGTAGTAAGGTCGTTTGGCGAAGGTTTTGGAATAAGAGTCAGAAGTGAAATGTGTATGTAGGAAGTATAATATTATAGTAAGAGGGGGTGATTGACAATTGGGGAAAGGAGAGTGGCTTTCCCAACTTCAGGTCAATTTATAACCGAGAGCAGTCAGTTTATAACCAGAACAAAACAAAGATGAAGGTCAATTTATAACCGAGAGCAGTCAGTTTATAACCAGAACTAAACAAAGATGCAAGTAAAACAGGTTGTCTGTCATTTCCCGAGACTAAATAACTGGTATGTGCAGTATAGTCTACTGGTCAAGCTAAAGGGGACAGTGACTAAGTTAGTAAGAGGTTCTTAGAGTGCAATGACTATTTCACAGAGACTTTCAGTCACAGAGTATGCATATTATGGTTTATGTTCAGCCATCAAATGAAAATTCAATCAAATAGCTGAACATTTTATTTTATATTTATTTTACATTTGTTTACTAGAAAAGTCCGACTGGACAAGGTCCATTTACAGCGGAGGCCTGGGGAGAAAAGCTCCACATCAAAACCATATGTACAGTTTAAATCTATACTTAAAAAGGCATCAAAACCCATTTCCGCGAACGAGTGACACGGGTTAAGTAACTACTTGCCCAACACTTTCCCATGTCACAAAACAAAGTATTTAAACCCACCCGGGTGGAGCTTCACCCCCCCTAACACCCCCCCAGCTATATACACCAAATCCGAGCCCACACTACAGTGGGGAAAAGGGCAGATGGGGAAGTGTTGGACAATTAGTGACTTTCCCTGTGTTAGTCGCTCACTGAAATAAAAGTTTGGTAAGTGAACTTTCAATGTTTGGGTTTCGATGTTCAGCCTTTCAGTTGAATTTTCATTCAATGACTGAACATAGACCCGCATATTATACATAAGCTCCACGTTTGTGTGGGTCGGTGCTTGTCTTAGAATGGCTCCAGAGAGTTAGGCAATCAGGATCTGCTCCTCTGATCATACCAAACCATCCAAGAGAACTATGAACGCTAAGTTTCAATTTTAGTACTGTAATTGTGGCACTTGACTGCATTTCACAACTGCTGCTTTTACTTATTTAAGAAAATATCTGTTATGCTGTTTTATTCTGTTGCTATGTTTAATTTAGGGAAAAAACTGTGCTGTTTTCTACTCTGTGGACCTATTTAATTTAAGAAAAAAAATTTTTGCTTTTATTCTGTTGTTGCACTACTGTTGGCCGTAGTATAGATTGGATTCAGAGCAGCTCAGTCCAGTTCTGTTTGAGGACTGAACACTAAAACTCAAGACATCTTCTTTTGGAGAATCCCACCATACCCTCATGTCAGGATCATACAGTAGGATTATCTAATCAAAGATGACTAGTTGAGGGCTCAGTTTGAGCTATTTCATTGGTTCAGAGCTCAGTTTGAGCTTTTTGTTTGGTTTCTTTGTATTAGCTGCTTTGCTCTTGTATTATACGTAAGGACCACATTTGCACAGATCAGCACTTGTCTTAGGCTCCAGAGAGTTAGGCAATCAGCCTCTGCTTCTCTGATCATACCAAACCATCCAAGAGAACTACAAATGCCAAATTTCAATTTTACTACTGTATTTGTTGCACTTAACTGTATTTCACACCAACTGCTGCTTTTACTTATTTAAGAAAATATCTGTTCTGCTGTTTTCCCTGTTGATATATTTCAGTTAGGAAAAAACGGTGCTGCTTTTTACTTTGTTGCCTATTTAATTTAAGAAAAAAAGGTATTCTGCTTTTATTCTCCTCTACGGTGCCCCCATTCTAACAAATATCCAGTCCTGCCTAAAATCTAACATGGACACCTGCTATAACAAAATTGCTAAGTTTGTGACTAGTGCAACATTTACTTCCTATCACTGCTGTTCATTACGATCCCTGAACTGGTTAGAACTCCCACATCATCTCACATACATACAACTATCTACTGCACACAAAATTATCTGTAAACCTCTCGAATGGCCAGCCCTTGCCTCCCTTCTGACTCCTTATCAACCAAACAGGTATCTCAGACCAGAAAATTAATTTCTTAACCAAGTAAACAGACAAACTCCCTGCGTGTCAGTTTCTCTACTCGTACTGTAACTAAACTCTGGAATGCTCTTCCACCTCTTCTTTGGACCATTAATAGTGCCCCCTTATTTAAAAAGTCTCTACATCAATATCTCTCTTTTCAGTGGCTCTGCCCAAGCACTACCTCCAAATCATCTCTAAGCTGATTGTCCTGATATACCCCTTCTACCCCCACACTCATCATTATTCTCCCAAATCCTCTATAACCTGATTGTCCTGATATACCCCTTCTACCCCCACACTCATCATTATTCTCCCAAATCCTCAATAACCTGATTGTCCTGATATACCCCTTCTACCCCCACACTCATCATTATTCTCCCAAATCCTCTATAACCTGATTGTCCTGATATACCCCTTCAACCTCCATACTCATCATTATTCTCCCAAATCCTCTATAACCTGATTGCCCTGATATACCCCTTCTACCCCCACACTCATCATTATTCTCCCAAATCCTCTCTAACCTGATTGTCCTAATATACCCCTTCTACCCCCACACTCATCATTATTCTCCCAAATCCTCTATAACCTGATTGTCCTGATATACCCCTTCTACCCCACACTCATCATTATTCTCCCAAATCCTCTCTAACCTGATTGTCCTGATATACCACTTCTACCCCCCACACTTATCATTATTCTCCCAAATCCTCTATAACCTGATTGTCCTGATATACCCCTTCTACCCCACACTCATCATTATTCTCCCAAATCCTCTCTAACCTGATTGTCCTGATATACCCCTTCTACCCCCACACTCATCATTATTCTCCCAAATCCTCTATAACCTGATTGTCCTGATATACCCCTTCTACCCCCACACTCATCATTATTCTCCCAAATCCTCTATAACCTGATTGTCCTGATATACCCCTTCTACCCCCACACTCATCATTATTCTGCCAAATCCTCCTTAACCTGATTGTCCTGATATACCCCTTCTACCCCCACACTCATCATTATTCTCCCAAATCCTCTCTAACCTGATTGTCCTGATATACCCCTTCTACCCCCACACTCATCATTATTCTCCCAAATCCTCTCTAACCTGATTGTCCTGATATACCCCTTCTACCCCCACACTCATCATTATTCTCCCAAATCCTCTCTAACCTGATTGTCCTGATATACCCCTTCTACCCCCACACTCATCATTATTCTCCCAAATCCTCTCTAACCTGATTGTCCTGATATACCCCTTCTACCCCACACTCATCATTATTCTCCCAAATCCTCTATAACCTGATTGTCCTGATATACCCCTTCTACCCCCACACTCATCATTATTCTCCCAAATCCTCTATAACCTGATTGTCCTGATATACCCCTTCTACCCCACACTCATCATTATTCTCCCAAATCCTCTATAACCTGATTGTCCTGATATACCCCTTCTACCCCCACACTCATCATTATTCTCCCAAATCCTCTATAACCTGATTGTCCTGATATACCCCTTCTACCCCCACACTCATCATTATTCTCCCAAATCCTCTCTAACCTGATTGTCCTGATATACCCCTTCTACCCCCACACTCATCATTATTCTCCCAAATCCTCTCTAACCTGATTGTCCTGATATACCCCTTCTACCCCCACACTCATCATTATTCTCCCAAATCCTCTCTAACCTGATTGTCCTGATATACCCCTTCTACCCCCACACTCATCATTATTCTCCCAAATCATCTATAACCTGATTGTCCTGATATACCCCTTCTACCCCCACACTCATCATTATTCTCCCAAATCCTCTATAACCTGATTGTCCTGATATACCCTTTCTACCCGCACACTCATCATTATTCTCCCAAATCCTCTATAACCTGATTGTCCTGATATACCCCTTCTACCCCCACACTCATCATTATTCTCCCAAATCCTGTATAACCTGATTGTCCTGATATACCCCTTCTACCCCCACACTCATCATTATTCTCCCAAATCCTCAATAACCTGATTGTCCTGATATACCCCTTCTACCCCACACTCATCATTATTCTCCCAAATCCTCTATAACCTGATTGTCCTGATATACCCCTTCTACCCCCACACTCATCATTATTCTCCCAAATCCTCTCTAACCTGATTGTCCTGATATACCCCTTCTACCCCCACACTCATCATTATTCTCCCAAATCCTCTCTAACCTGATTGTCCTGATATACCCCTTCTACCCCCACACTCATCATTATTCTCCCAAATCCTGTCTAACCTGATTGTCCTGATATACCCCTTCTACCCTCACACTCACCATTATTCTCCCAAATCCTCGATAACCTGATTGTCCTGATATACCCCTTCTACCCCCACACTCATCATTATTCTCCCAAATCCTCTATAACCTGATTGTCCTGATATACCCCTTCTACCCCCACACTCATCATTATTCTCCCAAATCCTCTCTAACCTGATTGTCCTGATATACCCCTTCTACCCCCACACTCATCATTATTCTCCCAAATCCTCTCTAACCTGATTGTCCTGATATACCCCTTCTACCCCCACACTCATCATTATTCTCCCATCTTAAGTGCCACCCCTGAAAAAAACCTTCTATATCCTTGTGCTCTTCATGGTATAAGTGTAATGTTTGCATTTTTTCCCCTCTCAATGTAAGAATATTGTATAGCTTAATTACAAAAATCTATTGGTCTAATACATATTAAATAACTGTACGATTATATGGCTTACCTGTTTTTTCAGTCCAACTCTTTTTTCACTGGATACATGCCAAGAGTGAAGGTTTCTTTCCTTAAGTTCTAGACGTATAATTGTACAATGTCCCAAGTGTGTTACTTGTTTTTTATCCTTTGGAAACTTCTACTCTTTAGAATTAATTGTTTATCAAATTTTTATTACCCTGTATTTGTTTATGGAAGTTGCTACTCTTTGTAAATACTTGTTTAACAAATTTCTAGTTTCTTGTATTTTGGTTATGGAGCTTTTCTCCCCAGGCCTCCACTGAAAAAGGGGCTCATTTCAGCCCAGTGGACTTTTCTGGTCAACAGAAGCAAATAACATAAAAAATAAATTCTGTTGTTGCCCTTCTGTTGGCTGTAGTACAAATTGGATTCAGACTGGCTGAATCGAGTTTGGTTTGAGGATCGAGCACTAAACATCAGGACATCTTCTTTTGGAGAAACCCCAGCACAGTTGTGGCAGGAGTATAGAGAAGGACCATCTAATTTAAGGTTACTGGTTTAGGGCTCAGTTTGAGCTATTTCATTGGTTCAGGATACAGTTTGAGGTGTTTCTTTGTATTAGTTGCTGTGCAGAGGGGTAACTCTTAGTGGTTGTAGATGCAAAAGCACCAGTGGATGTATTTTCCCTTACAAAACTGCTGCTGTCTAACAATGCAGTTCTTAAACAGTTCTCAGCTGTTCGGTGAACCACCCAGCAATTATTTTATCTCTTACCTGTCAACATCAGACATATAGATCCCCCTTTTTACAGACCTCGTACTATACACCCAATAGATTAGTTCCCCTAAAATAGCCCCCTACCAGATACCCCTTTTTCTCCTTATCTGTGGAGATACCAGGTTCAAACCTTGGATTATGGACTGTCAGTTTCCCTCTGTTTCTCCTGCCAGCCTGGTCGACGTGTTTCTTTTGAGGCAGTGCAGCAACTGCCTCATGTACACTGACAGTCCTTTACTCCTAAATAACTCCAGTACAATTTGTGAGAGATGCTCCTACACTAACAGTCTGGAGTCACTGCTCTCTCACACCCAGAACAGCAACACTAAACAGGTCATCAGCTCACACACCACGATACCTACTCATAATATACACGCAACACATAAACCTTCTTATATGGAGGAACTCTCCAGAAACCTACCTAAACACCAGAGACTTCCAAAACACAAACATGCTACACCTAACACTACACCCAAAGCACCCAATATGCATAACTCTAGGAGCAGTGTCTCACCAAATAAGCCCTTAAGGCAATGCACATCTATTCCAAATGTTTTAGTTATATAAGGTGATTGTGTATTGAGACATACAGATGCACCACTCACCAGGGTAATTAAGAAGAAAGTTTCAGTCAGCTGTCTGTCTGGTGCAAGGATTCGTCAGATCACATATGCACTCAAGTCCTCAACAACAAGTACAGCTATGCTAATGTAGCAGGCAGAGAGTCTGTTAAGTTCAGTTTTATTTAAGTTGGCAAGTAAAGGGGAAGCATAGAACAGGGTGGAGAGCAGAAGGGAGCGGGCAGTGGCAGTCCTAGCAGGTGGGGTTAGGAATGGTTTTATTCTATATAGTGAGCCCAGTTTTTTATTGATGGATTTTATTGTTTTATTAACGTGAGCATCAAATTTGAGATTGTTGTCTACAATTACCCCAAGGAGTTTCGTGTGAATATCTGGGGAGATTATGGTGCCATTGTTAGACTTAATGGACAAAGATATCACCGGGGTTCTTTGGATGGGGAGAAAAGTAATAGCTTTGTTTTGTTGGTATTTTGGTATTTAGAATCCGACATCGGTCAGCAAGCCAATTTTCAACTAGGTTGAAAGTACACTGAGTACTTAACTGTAGTTCAGTCTGGGTGGTCCCAATGCAGGTCAACATGGAGTCGTCTGCATACTGAATGCAGTTAGCATTTGGGATGACAGCATGGAGATCATTAATAAATATGGAAAACAGCAGTGGTCCAGGAATAGACCCCTGGGGGACACCTAGGGTGTTTGGTAGGAGGTTGGATAGGTTGTTCTTCCATAGTATGGCTTGTTGTCTATTGTGGCGGTAGGATTGGAACCATTGAAGGGAGTGATGACCTAGGGACATTTTTGTCAGGGTGTGGATGAGTAGATGGTGGTTAACCATAACAAAAGCCTTAGAGAGATCCAAAAAAGGGCTGAGGATATCTTGTTTTTGTTCCTGTTATGGTTTATAGCATTAGAGAAGGTGAGGAGGGCTGTGGTGGTACAGTAATGTGGTCTAAAGCCATGCTGAGATTTAGCCTGTAGATTGTTCTGAGTTAGGAAGTACAGAAGTTGTTCGTGGATGCACTTTTCCATGATTCTGGCCAGTGGTGACAAGATGACTGTGGGTCTATAGTTAGATAATTCAGTAGAGCTACCACCTTTATGGAGAGGTATGACACGAGATATTTTCCAGATAGAGAGGACTTTGGCTTCAGATATTGGACCAATTAATTAGAACGGAAATGGGGAATGCTATAGAATCTGTGGCTTTTTGTAAATATTCAGCAGGGAGAAGGTCAGCGGCTAGGGTGGTAGGTTTTAGTTTTTTGATTAGAGTACGAATGAAAGATGTAGAGATTGGTTGGAAGCTAAAGGAGGACTGGGTACTAGGAATGATATCCTGGGTGTTAGTGGAGTTCAAGGGTAACTGGCTCACTAGGGCTTGGATAGTTTCTGTAAAGACACTATTAAAGGTGTTAGCAACATCCTCTGGTAGTTTATCAGTAGAGGCTGAGGGAGGTGAAGCGGTGGTTTGTTCTGGGTGCAGTAGTTTGTTTATGCCTGCCCGGAATCTTTGAGGATTATTTTGGTTTCCTTGCTGGAGATTGAAGTAATAGTTTTTTTTATCTAGTAAGATGGATCTTTTAGTTTAATTTCTTATTTGCCCAAATGTAATTTGATCTATAGGAGTTTTTGTGGCATGCCAGGTAGCCCATGCCTTGTTCCTGATTATAATTTGGATTTGGTTTCTTTAGATAGCCATGGGGCAACTTTAGTATTGATCCTAGCGGAGCGAGCAGGTGCATGAGAATCGAGGATGGAGAGGCATTTATTGTTAAAGTGGGCAATCGCTTCATCTAGGGGAAAGTGTTTTAGGGCAGACCAGTTACATGATTTAAGTTCATCCTGAAAATTTTTGAGGTTAAAGTTTTTATTATTTCTTATGGTTCTGTAGGTGGACTGGTGGGGGTTATAGGTTTTGTGTTTACAAATGAAGGTGAGAAAGTGATCACTGAGGTCATCAGGGATGGTCCCTGATGTATACATTTGGGGGTGGCTATTGATTAGTATCCAGCCAAGTATACTTTTTATTTGGTTAAGTTTACCTATCCTAGTGGGGGTGGATATGACCTGTGTGAACCCATACAGGTGTACATGGATGGTAGGAGATTGAGAGGAGCAGATGTTCCAGTCAATGTTAAAATCTCTGAGTACTATGGTTTCTTGTGGATAGTTATCAGATAACTAGTGGAGGATGTCCTCTAGTGTGTGAGTACTATTCCCTGGGGGAATGTACAAGCAGACACTATTTATGCATTTGTTTTTGTTAATTTGGAAGTTGGTGGAATGTATTTCAGCTTTATTGATTTGGGGTGGTTGAATGGGGCCTGAGGTAACATTTAGTGTAGATTTCAAGAGTACAGATACACCCCCCTTCCTAGTTGTACGGGCATGTCTAAGTATATTATACCCAGGTGGCAAGATTTAATTATCCAAGGTTGCTGGTTTTAGCCAGGTTTCAGTTAGGCACAGAATATATGGGGATTGAACTTGTAGGAGAGCATGTAGGTTATGTACCTTATTGTTTATGTCACAAACCAGGAGGGAGTTGGTGGATTTGGTAGGGTTTGGTAGGGTTGTTTTCGTAAGAGGTTGTGCTATCTGGGGTAGAAGGGCCGGGGTTTGGGTGAATATCTCCATCCATTGTGAGGTTATTCCAGAGGGATAAAATTGATCAGTCACAGCTTGAAGTTATGGGAAAGAGTAGTGGAAGCTAGGTTAAGAAGGGAGGTGATGATTAGTGATCAGCAGTATGGTTTCATGCCAGGAAAGAGCACTACAGATGCAATGTTTGCTCTGAGACTGTTGTTGGAGAAATACAGAGAAGGTCAGAAGGAGTTGCATTGTGTCTTTGTGGACTTAGAGAAAGCATATGACAGGGTGCCTAGAGAGGAGTTGTGGTATTGTATGAGGAAGCCGGGAGTGGCAGAGAAGTATGTAAAAGTGGTATAGGATATGTACGAGGGTAGTGTGACAGTGGTGAGGACTGCGGTGGGAGTGGCAGATACATTTAAGATGGAGGTGGGATTACATCAAGGATCAGCTCTGAGCCCTTTCTTATTTGCAGTGGTGATGGACATGTTGACAGATGAGATCAGACAGGAGGCTCTGTGGACTATGATGTTGACAGATGAGATCAGACAGGAGGCCCTGTGGACTATGATGTTTGCAGATGACATTGTGATCTGTAGTGAGAGTAGGGACCAGGTTGAGGAGACCCTGGAGAGGTGGAGATATGCTCCAGAGAGGAGAGGAATGAAGGTCAGCAGGGCTAAGACAGAATATATGTGTGTAAATGAGAGAGGGAGTAGAGGAATGGTGAGGATGCAGGGAGTAGAGTTGATAAAGGTGGATGAGTTTAAGTACTTGGGATCAGCAGTTCAGAGTAATGGTGAGTGTGGACGAGAGGTGAAGAAGAGAGTACAGGTAGAGTGGAATGGGTGGAGAAGAGTGTCAGGAGTGATTTGTGACAGACGGGTACCAGTAAGAGTGAAAGGGAAGGTCTACAAGAGGGTAGTGAGACCAGCTATGTTATATGGGTTGGAGATGGTGCATTGACAAAAAGGCAGGAGTCAGAGCTGGATGTGGCAGAGTTAAATATGTTGAGATTTGCACTCGGTGTGACAAGGATGGACAGGATTAGGAATCAGTATATTAGAAGATCAGCTCAGGTTGGACAGTTTGGAGATAAAGCAAGAGAGGCGAGATTGCATTGGTTTGGACATGTGCTGAGGAGGGATGCCGGATATATTGGGAAAAGGATGCTAAGGATGGAGCTGCCAGGTAAGAGGAAAAGAGGAAGGCCTAAGTTAAGGTTTATGGATGTGGTAAGAGAGGACATGCAGGCGGTTGGTGTGACAGAGCAAGATGCAGAGGATAGGAAGAAATGGAAACAGATAATCCGCTGTGGCGACCCCTGACGGGAACAGCCAAAACAAGATGATGATGATGATTGTGAGGTTATTGCGTAGGTTTATGATTAGCTTCAGGGATTTGTATACAAGTCTTTGGTAATGTTTAGATTTTGAGCTGATGTATCTAGGTTGGATAGGTTGATGTATTATTGTGGATATGGAGTTGGGTATGGGAGCTCCTAATGGGTGAGCTGTCATATTTGATATAACTGAGGTAGTTTGATATTTTGGGTAGTGAAAACCAAGGTAAGGCTGATTTTCATAACTGGAGCAGAGGTATGGAATTAACATAAGGGGTAACCAAGGGAGTGGAGACATTGTTTTATATGGTGACATAGTTGGTGTCTAGGTAATATGTTAAGTGTCGTGCCCTCAATATTATATGGATGGTTAGAATAGAATGCTGGAGAGAGGGGTGATGGGCCGGGTTAGAATAAGCAGTACAGTACTGATTGGAACTTATAGGAAATGGTGGGAGGAAATTATAGGCAGTGGAGGTGGGTGTAAGGGGTGGATTCCAAAGAGGGGTGAAATCCTGATTGGGCCAGATAAGAGGGGTGTGGTTTTGTGGCAATAAAGCTAGCAGCAGTGGGGGTGGGTGGAAATTGGAGGCAGGGAGGGGTGCGGAGCAAGCCTGAGCGGTGCAGGGCTTTACCAGAATCAAGGATCTTGGAACCTGGAGTTTTTTTATAGGTAAGGCTTTTTATGTGAAATAGACTTTTTTATTTGTAAAATAGAACAGTTTCAGGTGAATGTTTTTCAAGTTAGGGGCATGCTGTACATTTGTTTTTAGCTCCCAATTTTTGTTAGAATTTACGGAATACTTTCTTATTTCCTTCCAATTTCTGGTAATGAGGAGTACTTTAGTCTGTCCAAACTGGTTTAGTTTTTAGGGGTTGGTTAGGTAAAATGGGATAAATGGGCTGTCTAAACGTGTTATAGACCCAGGCGAGCAACTGTGGTATACACAGAGAGAATCTGAATGTATTAACCTTGGCAGGACGTTTAGTTCGAGGAGCAGCTCAAGGCAGATATGCTGTATTTAAGTTCAGCTTTGTAGAGTTCTTCTGTTTTGCAGGACTGCTGTTGGAGGGGATGGTTCCTTGGCAGGATGTGTAGTTTGAGGGGTAGCTCAAGGGCGATATGCTGTATTTAATTTCAGCTTTGTAGGGTCCTTCTGTTTTGCAGGACTACTGTTGGAGGGGATGGTTCCTTGGCAGGACGTTTAGTTCGAGGGGCAGCTCAAGGCAGATATGCTGTATTTAATTTCAGCTTTGTAGCATCCTTCTGTTTTGCAGGACTGCTATTGGAGGGAATGGTTCCTTGGAAGGACATTTAGTTCGAGGGGCAACTCAAGGCAGATATGCTGTATTTAATTTCAGCTTTGTAGCATACTTCTGTTTTGCAGGACTGCTGTTGGAGGGGATGGTTCCTTTGCAGGACATTTAGTTCGAGGGGCAGCTCAAGGGAGATATGCTGTATTTAATTTCAGCTTTGTAGGGTCCTTCTGTTTTGCAGGACTGCTGTTGGAGGGGATGGTTCCTTGTCAGGACGTTTAGTTCGAGGGGCAGCTCAAGGCAGATGTGCTATATTTAATTTCAGCTTTGTAGCATCCTTCTGTTTTGTAGGACTGCTGTTGGAGGGGATGGTTCCTTGGCAGGACATTTAGTTCAAGGGGCAGCTCAAGGCAGATATGCTGTATTTAATTTCAGCTTTGTAGCGTATTTCTGTTTTGCAGGACTGCTGTTGGAGGGGATGGTTCCATAGCAGGACATTTAGTTCGAAGGGCAGCTCAAGGCAGATATGCTGTATTTAATTTCATCTTTGTAGTGTCCTTCTGTTTTGCAGGACTGCTGTTGGAGAGGATGGTTCCATGAGGGACAGGGCCGCTGACTGGGTCTAGGAGCACTAGTCATAGTTCATGTTGGTGTGAACAACTTGAGATGTACCTGTCTGGACTATATGAAGAGAGAGACATGATTGAGCTGTCTGAATATATGTCCCTGGCAGATATGTCCCTAGCTTTGAACAGCATTTTACTCTCTCCTAGGATGATGCCACAATATAAAAAAAAAATTATTGACTTCAGTAAATGGCTAAGTTTCTGGTGTCTTTCTAAGGGGATCCAGTTCCTGTCAGCCTGGGGTAACATAGTGGATAGCCCACACTGCTTTGCTAGAGATGGACTTTACCTGGCACCTCTAGGATTTCGGTTGCCAGCTAAGGCACTTGCCTCCCCCATAATGCCTTTTTTATGCAAGGTCACAAAAACAAAATTTCCAATGTGAAAATATCAGACATAAAGAAGATAAGGGTCATGCTACTAAATGCTAAGAATTTAAATCAGAAACTGCACTCTCCTCCATGGAAGATGTTGACATTTGTGCAGTCACAGAAACCTTGTTCAAGGCCACAGTAAGTATCCCAGCCTTGCAAGGGTGCAATGCCTTCCACACTTTCAGACCACAAATTGAAGGTGTGAGAACCAAATGAAGTGAAGTATCTGTCTTCATTAAAGATAATTATGTCCATAGACTGGTTAGACAAGATAACTCTGTGGCATTATTCCAAGTCCAAATTACTGTGGGTAAGACCCCCCTTCATGTCATCACCAGTTACAGGTCCCTTTCCATGAACCAAGAGGCCCACACAGCTTATTTAGACCTTACTGGAACAAATAAAGTACAACCTAACACCCTAGTTATGAGTGATTTCAACTATCCCTCCATTAACTGGGAAACCTATATGAACTCAAACTCACTCGCACAAAATTTCGTGGACTTCAACTCAGATGCTCTGGAACAAATAGGTACTAATATTGTAGACCTGGTCCTTACCCATATGAGTGACTGATTCAGTGCTTCAAGTATAGGGCCTGCACTGGTTAACTCTGACCATTAATCAATTGAAGTAGCAATAGCACCAGAACTCCCCAAAGGAGAAGTCAGGCTAAAAAGCTTTACTAAAGCTAACTATGCCCTCCTAAGGGGTGGTGTAATTGATTTGCAAGCTCCAGTTTTCACAGGTGGGATTGACGGCTGTACTAAGGTATACACTGATGCCCTTTATAAACATCTTCACAAATGTATAGATGCAGCCATGCCTGATTAGGATTAAACCAAGATCCTCAAGAAACCATCCTGGTGAACATCTAGCATTAATAGAGTATACAATCAGTGAAATAAGCTGCTGTCTAAAAATAAAAAAGTGAGAACCCAGAACTGGAAGAGCACCTTCCTCAGCTTAAACAAACAAATAAGACAACTAGTAAAATCCTCAAAGAGCAACTATGAGAAAAAATTAGCAACTATAGTCAAGGATAACCATTAGGCTTTCTTCAGCTACGTCCACATCCTAAAAGGTAGGCCTCAGATGTGTGCTGGACTAACTGTGGATGGTATCTCACACACTGATGCTGAGGAAATTGTCGACCTGCTAGCAGACAGGTTTGGCAAATATTTTACCTTGCTATCCCCCCAAGCATACCACAAACCACGTCTTCAACATCACCTCCTCCTTACATCTCCAAACAGCAAGTCATCGATGCTTTCTTCAAGACTAAGAACACAGTCTCCATCTGACCAGATGGCATTCTGGGCTCCATTCTTAATGTTCTTAAACAAGAACAATCCACTGAACTAGGCACCCTATTCAACCACAGCCGGAGTACTGGCTTTGTCCCCACCGAATGAAAAACAGAATCTATTACCCCCTCCACAAGGGGCAGCTCGGCAACAGACCTGGGTAACTATAGACTCATAAGTTTAATGAGCCTCATCTGTAAGACAATGGAACATATCATCATGGATTGCATAAATAAGGATATAGGTGACATCCACACCCTAGATCCATCCCAGTTTGGTTTTCTCAAGAAAGTGGAGATTAGGTTGGGTGTATATCATAACCGCAAAAATGGATAATGTCGAACGGCATTACATCGAATGTGAAACCGCGAACACTGACTATATCGAAGCCAAGGAACACCAAATTCTTTACCCAGGGCAAGAATTTGGTGGGCCGTTCCATGGCTTCGCTATTTCCTCTACTGTGGTGCAATCTCGGAGTTGGTATATTTAAGTAGGGGGGTGTGGGGGACAAAGCTCCCCACATTAGACATAGGTTTTTGGTGTGCTTGTGTTGTGTGTGTGTTTCTCGGAACAGCAATTTTTTTTCCTGGGAAAAAAATTGCTGTTCTGAGGTTTTGATTATATTACATTTAGAGCTTCCAAGTTCGAGCTTATGGTGTTCGATATTTTGGAAGTTCGATAATGTGATATAGACCCAATTAGGTTATGCCTGCTAAACCTGGTGGACTTTTTCAAGAATGTGACCAAAGCCATAGGCAAAAGTAAAGCTTTGCCCACAGCCTGTCTTGAGTTGGCTAAGGCTTTTGATACAGTCTCATATTCGGGCATCATTGACAAACTAATACAGTTGAATATCAACTCCTATGTTGTCAGATGGGTTGCAAACAGTACCAGACACCTACAACAACTTGAGAGACCTCAGAGATTTCTAAGAAAATTCTGGGTCTCCAGCACGTTTTATATGGAGAGAATGAAGTCACTGTTACTGTAATCAGCAGAGTATAAACTGCTTAGAGGCAACTTGTGTCTGGCTTACAGGGCTGTCTGTGACCCAAATCTTATGAAAATGCTGCACATCTGTAAGTCAAACGGGACTAGAGTCACCCATTCCAGGGACCTCAATCTAGCCTGCGACATAAACAGGACCTGCTGGAGACACAGATACATCTCTCAGAGGTTGCCACTACTCTGGAATAGGCTTCCAATCCATGTCAAGCAGAGCACCTCTGTGACCCTGTGTAAGCACAACCTGTATGGTTGGATGGGGAACCATACATTTCTGCCAGGGCTTGCCCCTCCTTCTCTCAAGGACATAGGTAGTCTTTACTAGAAAAATATTGGGCATATACGATCTCTGTTCTAGTATTATATTGGGATTTAATGGCTAGGCTTGGAAAGACCCTTGGGTCAATAGCCTAGGAACATCCTATGAACCTATGTATGTAACTGATTAAAGTTAATATGCAGCATGGTTCTTCATGATAAATATGCTTACATTAAAGAATGACAAAATTCTCAGTAAACTTGAAGATGTAGGACCTTGTGGCAGAGCTCCTGCAATATCGAGGTCAGATGTGGTGACCACAGGCTCTGAAATGAAAGAAAGAAAAGAAAAACTCTACTAAGTTGTAAAATTATATTCAGACAAAGTTTTACTTTTTATAGAAAAAAGATATGGATGAAGGACTACAGTAAGTTAAAGCAAGAGAATACAGGGGAAATAAGAGTAGAGTGATTGTAAAAATGTGTGTATAAATGTAATATCAGGAAGTATACTGTTAGAGAACCACAGTAATGCAGTGTAAATGTACAGCTGTGTCGAGCAAATTATCAGAATGTGGCACTACACTGATATATCAAAAAGTCAAAACATGCTAAGCTAGATCAAAAGAAAATTAAGCATGTTTGTTCCGAACACAAATAAGAAAAAATGAAGCTGGGAAAATGGTGCTTAAACAAGAAAGAGAACGAACAAGAAATGGTGCACACTTGAAAGACAAAAGTGAAATCAGTTACAGATTCAAGTTAGTGACAGTGAGGACATATTACAAGACTGGTAAACCATGGATTGCACTGCTCTTGACTCTAAAGCAATACCAAAATCTGCAACTTGAAAATGCATTGCTAAAGAATACAGCTTTAAGAGACTGCCTATGGTCTTTATTTTATGACAGCAAAGTAGTGAAAGGCATGTTTTTAACCCAAAATGAACACAACAGACTGGTAAACTGATAACAAGGAAGAGTTTAATCGAACACAATAACCCAGTTTATCCAACAAAAGAAATCTGAGAGGATCAATAAAGGGAAGCAGTCAGTGCTTGTTACTGAGGAAGATGAAAATACTGTGTCTCATGAAGTATTGTGGTATCAAAGTAATCTCCAAGAAAATTTCAAAAGGAATAAAGTTTTATTAATGTACTGCAGGAGCTGAAGACACCAACTGAATGAATTCAGGCTCTAAAAGTTGCACAGAGTAATAGTCACGCCTCTATGACAAACCTGTAGAAAGAAAATGATTCTACCAAGCAGAAAATAAGAGAATGTCACCAAATATCCGAGAAAAATGATTCTACCAAGCAGAAATTAAGAGCACATCACCAAACGTCCTGAGGAAAATGATTCTACAAACAGAAAATAAGAGCACGACACCAAACGTCCTGAGGAAAATGATTCTACCAAGCAGGAAATAACAGCATGCCACCAAACATCCTGAGGAAAATGATTCTACCAAGCAGAAAATAGCACGTCACCAAACATCCTGAGGAAAATGATGCTACCAAGCAGGAAATAACAGCACGTCACCAAACGTCCTGAGGAAAATGATTCTACCAAACAGAAAATAAGAGCACGTCACCAAATGTCTGAGGAAAATGATTCTACCAAGCAGAAAATAAGAGCATGTCACCAAACGTCCTGAGGAAAATGATTTTACCAAGCAGGAAATAAGAGCACATTACCAAACGTCCTGAGGAAAATGATTCTACCAAGGAGGAAATAAGAGCATGTCACCAAACATCCTGAGGAAAATGATTCTACCAAGCAGAAAATAGCACGTCACCAAACGTCCTGAGGAAAATGATTCTACCAAGCAGGAAATAAGAGCATGTCACCAAACATCCTGAGGAAAATGATTCTACCAAGCAGGAAATAGCACGTCACCAAACATCCTGAGGAAAATGATTCTACTAAGCAGGAAATAAGAGCATGTCACAAAACATCCTGAGGAAAATGATTCTACCAAGCAGAAAATAGCACGTCACCAAACGTCCTGAGGAAAATGATTCTACCAAGCAGGAAATAAGAGCATGTCACCAAACATCCTGAGGAAAATGATTCTACCAAGCAGAAAATAACAGCACGTCACCAAATGTCCTGAGGAAAATGATTCTACCAAGCAGGAAATAAGAGCACGACACCAAACATCCTGAGGAAAGTGATTCTACCAAGCAGGAAATAAGAGCACGTCACCAAACGTCCTGAGGAAAATGATTCTACTAAGCAGGAAATAAGAGCAAGTCACCAAACGTCCTGAGGAAAATGATTCTACCGAGCAGGAAATAAGAGCACATCACCAAACGTCCTGAGGAAAATGATTCTACCAAGCAGAAAATAAGAGCACGTCACCAAACATCCTGAGGAAAATGATTCTACCAAGCAGGAAATAAGAGCACGTCACCAAACATCCTGAGGAAACTGATTCTACCAAGGAGAAAATAAGAGCACGTCACCAAATGTCCTGAGGAAAGTGATTCTACCAAGCAGGAAATAAGAGCACATCACCAAACGTCCTGAGAAAAGTGATTCTACCAAGCAGGAAATAAGAGCACGTCACCAAACATCCTGAGGAAAATGATGCTACCAAGCAGGAAATAAGAGCACGTCACCAAACGTCCTGAGGAAAATGATTCTACCAAGCAGGAAATAAGAGCATGTCACCAAACATCCTGAGGAAAATGATTCTACCAAGCAGAAAATAGCACGTCACCAAATGTCCTGAGGAAAATGATTCTACCAAGCAGGAAATAAAAGCATGTCACCAAACGTCCTGAGGAAAATGATTCTACCAAGCAGGAAATAAGAGCACGTCACCAAACGTCCTGAGGAAAATGATTCTACCAAGCAGGAAATAACAGCACGTCACCAAACATCCTGAGGAAAATGATTCTACCAAGCAGGAAATAAGAGCAAGTCACCAAATGTCCTGAGGAAAATGATTCTACCAAGCAGAAAATAAGAGCACGTTACCAAACGTCCTGAGGAAAATGATTTTACCAAGCAGGCAATAAGAGCATGTCACCAAACTTCCTGAGGAAAGTGATTCTACCAAGCAGAAAATAAGAGCAAGTCACCAAACGTCCTGAGGATAATTATTCTACCAAGCAGACAATAAGAGCAAGTCACCAAATGTTCTGAGGAAAATGATTCTACCAAGCAGAAAATAAGAGCACGTCACCAAACGTCCGAGGAAAATGATTCTACCAAGCAGGAAATAAGAGCACGTCACCAAATCTCCTGAGGAAAATGATTCTACCAAGCAGGAAATAAGAGCACGTCACCCAACGTCCTGAGGAAAATTATTCTACCAAGCAGGAAATAAGAGCAAGTCACCAAACGTCCTGAGGATAATGATTCTACCAAGCAGACAATAAGAGCAAGTCACCAAATGTCCTGAGGAAAATGATTCTACCAAGCAGGAAATAAGAGCACGTCACCAAATGTCCTGAGGAAAATGATGCTACCAAGCAGGAAATAAGAGCACATCACCAAACGTCCTGAGGAAAATGATTCCACCAAGCAGGAAATAGAGCTTTTTGCTAAAATTTTGCAGGAAAGTGATTCTGCCAAATAGAAACCTTTCATTTAACATCTGAAGGAAAAAGAGGCTACTAATAGAAAAAAACACATCAAAGTTCATGACTAGAGTTCTATATATGTAGCTAAACTCAACCTGAAGTTATTGTAGAACAAGTGGCTGTAGAACAAAAAGGAGCAAAAGCAGATATAAGAAAAACTGGTGTTGAATATAGTCCACTCATGGAGTAAGAATTGGAAGACTCACCATTTTTGTTTGAAGTAATTTCTTCTCAGCAGGACCTGCACATATCATAATACATAAAAAGGGTAACGAGGACGAACATATCATAATACATAAAAAGGGTAACGAGGACGAACATATCATAATACATAAAAAGGGTAATGAGGACGAACATATCATAATACATAAAAAGGGTAGCGAGGACGAACATATCATAATACATAAAAAGGGTAATGAGGACGAACATATAATACATAAAAAGGGTAACGAGGACGAACGTATCATAATACATAAAAAGGGTAATGAGGACAAACATATAATGCATAAAAAGAGTAACGCGGACAAACATATAATACATAAAAAGGGTAACGAGGATGATCATATAATACATAAAAAGGGTAACGAGGACGAACATATAATACATAAAAAGAGTAACGAGGACGAACATATAATACATAAAAAGGGTAACGAGGACGAACATATCATAATACATAAAAAGGGTAACGAGGACGAACATATCATAATACATAAAAAGGGTAACGAGGACAAACATATCATAATACATAAAATGGGTAATGAGGACGAACATATCATAATACATAAAAAGGGTAGCGAGGACGAACATATCATAATACATAAAAAGGGTAACGAGGACGAACATATCATAATACATAAAAAGGGTAACGAGGACGAACATATCATAATACATAAAAAGGGTAACGAGGATGAACATATCATAATGCATAAAAAGGGTAACGAGGACGAACATATCATAATACATAAAAAGGGTAACGAGGACGAACATATAATACATAAAAAGGGTAACGAGGATGAACATATCATAATACATAAAAAGGGTAACGAGGACGAACATATCATAATACATAAAAAGGGTAAAGAGGACGAACGTATCATAATACATAAAAAGGGTAACGAGGACGAACATATAATACATAAAAAGAGTAACGAGGACAAACATATAATACATAAAAAGGGTAACAAGGACGAACATATAATACATAAAAAGGGTAACGAGGATGAACATATAATACATAAAAAGAGTAACGAGGACAAACATATAATACATAAAAAGGGTAACGAGGACGAACATATAATACATAAAAAGGGTAAAGAGGACGAACGTATCATAATACATAAAAAGGGTAACGAGGACAAACATATAATACATAAAAAGGGTAACGAGGACAAGCACTGTAATTGCAGTGCCCTTCCGCAAGAAGAAAAGTGTTTGGCAAAAGAAAATCCAACAAATGAGACAGTGACTGAGGTGTATCTTGTAAATCAATGTCTGAAGTGATGAACAAACATGCAATGTTGAACTCTAAACCGGAAAGGAGAGTGTCAGACAACAGGAAACAAGAGGAATTAATGTCAGCACACTCAGAAGTAACTTTTGCTATCCAGCACCCTAAATAGCGGTCAAGTAATAAAAACTGATATTAAAAGGATGATGTAGAGGGCATCATACTCATCTAGAGGGCATCATACTCAAGGTAAGTCTGTCATTCTAAACTTCCTAAATGAATAAACCTTGGACAGAGCAGCCCTGTGAATCCAGTGCCCAGATGGGTGATCTTGAGAATGAACTACACCAAGCTATGCTTTCTGTAACAGAGAAAAGTCACATTCGGACAACTGGAAAGAAAACTTATTGCTGTCTGATGATGACTCACTTATTGAATGTATTACTCAAGTAGTATCACTGTATGAAGATTTCAACAGAGTTCAGGATGAAAAATTACTTTTGTATCATCTATTAAAAGAAGATCAAAATAAGGACATTAGAGAGAAAATTAATGCTTTGAGTCTGCCACAGGACGTTTGCTGTTACTTCAAAAATATCCTTTGTATCTGAGGCTTCACCTGAGATGACCAAATAGAATCACAAGAACTTAAAGGAACAAGCAGTAATAAAGACAAATGCAGCAGGCAAGCTTTGTATGTACTAACAAGGGAGTGCAATAGCATTGTATGTACTAATGAAGGGAACGCAGTAGACAAGCACTGTATGTACTAATAAAGGGAACACAGTAGAAAAGCATTGTATGTACTAATAAAGGGAACACAGTAGACAAGCATTGTATGTACTAATAAAGGGAGCACAGTAGACATGCATTGTATGTACTAATAAAGGGAACACAGTAGACAAGCATTGTTTATACTAATAAAGGGAATGCAGTAAACAAGCATTGTATGAACTAATAAAGGGAACATAGTAGGCAAGCATTGTATGTACTAATAAAGGGAATGCAGTAGACAAGCGTTGTATGTATTAATAAAGGAAACGCAGTAGAAGGATCAGGAGCTTTAAACCAAATGTGAACAGAGGTTGTCATGTTGGTTGTAAGAAATTAACTAACATCCTTGAGAAATAAGAACTGGCCAAAATAGTGCACCAGAAAGGAGCTGTACAGTAATAAAAATATGGTAATGAAAAGTACTTTAAGAATCCAAGCAAGAGAATAAAAGTGAGCTGCAAACGCCAAAAGGACAAAACAAGGAAGATAGAAAGAGAACAAGTACCCCAAGTGTTTCCATCCTCATGCAGGCAAAAGTTGGTTCCCTTTGTCACGAGGCAGTCTGTACCAGTGTCAAGAAGAATTTCCACTTGTGAGCCTACCACAGACTTGGCACAACACAAGTCACAACATCCGTGAACATTCCAACCCCGTTAGGAAGACGTGGAGCCAGGCAAGCCGTCATGTGACATGCCAGGGTGGGGCAATTAGATGAACACTACCCATAGAACTGCAAAGTGACTGAGGAGTGGTTTGTTACAGGCAGTAATTGAGAGTCCATGTAAAACAAGTCTGTTTGTAGAGTGGACTAAACTGTACCTCTTCATAGGTTGGAGATTTCATTAGAAACTGCCCCATTTTCATTTATTCTGCACGGTGTCTGTACTGCACAATCTTGTTGGGTTTGGGGTGATACATCCATTGAAATAGTCACTGTGCCAAAGCATGACTGGGAACAGAAAAGTGTCCCAGTCAGTCAACAGCTCTATTACTCGGTACTGGTTGACCTTCTAGGGGTGGTCTTGGCAGACAGGGTAGCACAGCCCAGATGTCCTCCCTCCTGCTACTCCTTGTCCAGAACTATAGGCAGAGCACCCTACCACATCATTGACAGTTATAGATCCTTGTCATGAACCAAGAAAAGCATACTGTATACCTGGACTTACTAGAGTAATTTCCCATCCAGCCAACCACTTTGGTTATGGGTAATTTTAACTATTGTTCCATTGGCTGGGAAACATAATCGAGCATAAACATGCTGGCCTAGAGCTTCTTGGACTTTGTTAATGCAAATTCTGTGGAACAGATGGTCAGCACTCTCAAAAGGAGCTCAAATGTCCCATATGTAGTACTCATCAACATGGGGAGTGCTGCACGCCCCTCTGTGTGATGTCCTCCCTGGTAAGATCAGACCATAAGTCAAGCTTGTTTTATGTAATTGTAAGGACTGATACCCTATCAAGCTCAAGCCCCCCCCCAAAAAAATCCAAAACAAATTACCTCTTACTAAGCGATGGTATAAGAAGTTTTAAAGCCCCCTCAATCACAGACAACATGGACTCCTGTGCAGAAGCTATACCAATGCCCTGCATGACCACTTATACAGTTGTATAGATTTAGCTGCACTTGGCTGGGATTAAAACCAGGTGTTGCCAAGAAAAACAAGCCACCCTGGTGGACCTCTAGTATAAACTGGCTATACAACAAGAGGAAGAAACATATGTCTAAGGACAAGAGGAAACTGGCTCTGCAGAAGAAGAATTCCCTCCACTGCTTAAATAAGCAAATTCGAAATCTTAAGTACGCCAAAGTTAATTTCGAAGCAAAAGTAGCATCTCTAGCTAAGATAATCGCAAGGCGTTCTTTAACTACTGAAATGTGAAAGGGAATGCCTAGCTATGTGCTGAACTGGTAGTGGACAGCACCACCCTTACTCTACCAAAGTAAGAGTCAACCTGCAGCTGACAGATTTAGTGCAAACCTCACCCCCTTTCCCCACCAGTCATTCCACAAAGTATACCTGCCACCTTTCCTCAGCCTATTATCTCAAAAGAACAGGTCCTCTCTCTGCTCTTCACAGCTAAAACACACCTTAAATGGGACCAGATAACATTCCAGGTTGCCTTTTAAACAACTTAAGACGTGACCTAGCAGACCCACTTGGATCCTTGTTTAACCACAGCCTGTAAACTGGCTATGTTCCACCAGAATGGAGGACAGCAACAATAATCCCTGTACAAAAAGGGGGACCATCAACCAGCCATGGACGCCATAGACTCATAAGCCTATCTAATGTCATCTGCAAGGCCATGGAAAGAATCATTATGGACTTTATCAACAAGGGCATAAGTAATCTCCAAACTCTAGATCCAACCTTGTTTGGATTCATTAAGAATAGATCATGCTTAATAAACCTGGTTGACTCCTTTGAGAAAGTCACCAAAGGCCTGGATAAGGGAAAGACAGTACATACTGCTTACCTTTAATTAGACAATGCATTTGACACAGTCACTCACTCGGGTATTGTAGAGAAAGTCTCCCAACTGGGAATTAACCCTTACGTCACTAGATGGGTAGCCAATTGGCTCACCAACAGGACACATACTGGCAAAGTAGGTGACTTCACCTCTATTCGAAGACCAGTCACTAGTGGCATACCACAGGATTCTGTGCTGGGCTCTTTACTGCTAAGAATTTATTTCTCAGAAGTCCAGACAAATGTGGATGGTCTGTGGATGAATAAGTTTGCTGATGATTAGAAATTGGGTGCAATCACTGAGTCCCCAATGGTGTTAACATACTGCAGAAAGGGTTAATACAGAGAAATGATTGGTGCCAAAGCCATAAAGCTAAATGCAAAAAATGTATTATTATTTCTTTTGGAAAAGCTGACTTCCCTGCTAATTGCACTATAGACAACATTCCTTAAGTATAGACTCAGTAGTATGTGATCTGGGTACACAGGTTAATAACAATCTGAACTTTGACCACCAAGTTTCCACAGTGGTAAGGAAATCCTTGTATGTGGCACATGTCTTAAGTAAAGGCATTGCATCTAGATCTAAGGATGTTATAATTCCATTATACTTGGCCTTCATCAGACCAATAATCGAGTACATTGCTTCCTTTGGCATGAACCTCACCAGACACCTGCAACTCCTGGAGAGACCCCAGTGGTTTCTCACCAAGAAAATACAGACCATGTAAAACAAGACCTATGAGGAAAACTGAAAGCTCTGTCATTGTACTCTGTCTCCTAAAGGCTAAGAGATGATCTATGCCTGGCCTACAGGTCAGTCCCTGACCCTGCTCTGATGGAAATGCTACACATTCACAAATCAAATTGCACAAGGGTTACTCTCTCCAGGGATCCTAACCTAGTCTGTGACATGAACAGATCATGCTGGAGACATAGATACATCTCCCAGAGACTGTCACTTTTCTGGAACAAGCTCCCAAGCCACATGAAACAGAGCTCCTCCCTGACCCTCTTCAGACACAACCTAGATCAATGGATGGGTGACCACAAATTCACTCCAGGGGAGGTGCACATGTCCCTTATGGACAGAGACAGTCAGTGTTAACTACCAAAGACTGTTATCTCTGTAAACTTCACTAAACTAACCACTAACAATAGGGGAAACTTGGGGAAAAATATGGCAAGGCTTGTAAGGGCTCTAGAACCCTTAGCCTAGTAACCATCTATGAACCTATGATGCTGGGCTGGGAGGGGCAGTGTAACATAATCCAGGGGAGGACTGTGTAATATTGTTTTATCCAGTTATGAAGGAGTTAATCTCCTAGCCATGTCACTTGTGCAGGTGGTTGCCCTGCCCACATGAATTATATAGGTCACATCTTGTTATGTAAAAGTCCCCTAATGATAGGGTTGGGTTAACTCTTTGAGAGTGTTAACAGATATTGTCATAGGAGACTGAAATTGAACTGCTGTGGTGGCGTGACTTGAGTGTCACTGCTGAGACCCTTAATAGTGACCATCCAGTACTACACAGCTGTGACCTAGATTGTGAGATCCTTCCACATGATGTGGAAGTCCAACAACAGCCAACATGCTGAGTTGTGGAGGTTAACACATTCATGGATGGTGGAGCTGTCTGGACCCCCCATGTTGCACAGCTAACATGGCCTTCACACATGCAGGCCCAATCTGTACCTTGCTTAGTTGTGCCTGCCATGTATGTCTGTGTAGATCTGCTGTTTAGCAACTTCTTTTGCAGTCTGCGACTGAAAGAAACACAGAGTAACGGACTATGGGAGCTATTTATACATAGGAAGGGATATGTGTCTTAGCAAGTCGCTTAATTTACAAATATTCTTGTGTTACTCTTTATTTGTATCTTAATTGTTTATCAGAAAGTAAAAATAACTAAATAAATAAATAATCATAAATGAAAGGTTCTACCACAATACAAAACAAAAATCACAGAATAAAACAAAGAGGAACAATCAGTTAAGTGTATTATTTCTGATTATAAGAAATAGATCAAAGGCTAAAGACAGGTTGTCAGTCTGGAAATGGACAAGTATTTTGTAAGTTAACAATGCTTGTTGCTCTTTATTCAGAAACACATCCATAAGTCTGAGATGCCATGAAGTGATAAATGAATGATGTACTAAAGCATAGATCTCAGAGTGATAAATGAATGATGTACTAAAGCAGAGATCTGAGTGATAAATGATGTACTAAAGCATAGATCTCAGAGTGATAAATGAATGATGTACTAAAGCAGAGATCTCAGAGTTCCATTTGACTGTCTGTTTTTTATTTGCATGCAGCCTGACTTTAAATAAAATTGCAGCCGAAGGAGCAGCACATCTGTTTGAGGCTCTGCAGAGCCCACACTGTAAAATACAGGAGATAAAGTAAGTACTTATCTTTGTTTCCAGATGTAACAGCACGCCTAAGGCATGATGCACAGTTTAATCATTATGTATATATATTTGATGTTGAGGAAACAGTTTGGAAGTTTGAAGACTGAAGTAATTGTGAGCTATTACAATTTGACACTAGAAATTAGTATATCTAAATGTGTTCAAGTCTGACTTTAGTATCCCAGAAATATGAATATGAAAATTTGTTCTTCTAGCAACAGAGGTGCTGGAAGATTTTGAAGGCGGGGGAGGTTCAGAGAGGTATTTAGTGAGCTAAAAAGGGCTCACCCTCCTTTTTTGTTTAGTATTTACTGTTAAAAATTGTATATACTGTCCACTGGATTTGCATTAAGAATAATTCCACAGAAATAATTGGAACTGAAGCTACTGCCTTTCTTCAACCCATTGTAAGTGTGACTGGGACACATGCTTTCACCTGAATGCATGGCCTTTGAGTATATTCTTCACACAGACAACCTGAGTTCCAAGAACCTGGATGATTACAACAGAAGGGTAGGGAGGAATTAACAGCCAGCATTAAACACTAGCTCCTGTGTGGTATTTGGGCATTACATTACTTAAGTTATAGAGGAGTGAAAAAACACAATTCTTGTATAGCATGAAGACTCTAAGTTTGTCTGTGTAGTCGTGATAGCCTGCTGTACACTTTACTTTGTAAATTTAGATGTATTTAGATAGCTTGGCTCAGCTGACTAAGTATACAGTGAGCTGTCAGGACTATAGTCAGAAAAAGACCAAAACCATTGAGTCCACACTACTGCTTCATTTGTCATGTTCGAGCCTGCTAGGAACAGTAAATACGGGTTTCTGGGTTTGATTAAAAGAACACATTACACACACACACACACACACACACACACACACACACACACACACACACACACACACACACACACTCACACACTTTGCATTACTAGTTTTCATTTCTACTAGCACTTCAGTAATGAAATATATTGTAAACTTGCATGTAAACATCTTTGGTGATTATGGAAATAAGACAAGCTTTGGAACTATGGCAGTAGAAACAATGTTATTGTCACAGTTCCATTTAATGTACTTTATAATAGTAGTAGTGACAGTTCTAATGGTGTGAACCCAGCTAAGCCAAGGCAGAATCTTTTAAAGATACTGAACCAGACTCTGTAAAGTGTGGAATCTGGTACATTCTTAGGATATCAGCTCATAAGTTGGAGATAAGCATGTAATATGTAAATATGCCTCAGTGAACTTAAAATAACTCACCTCATAACAGAGTTTCTCAGTAGCAATAGCGCACTTTATATACATCAGTCATAGCTACTCCGTAAGTCATGAAAATTGTCTCTCAAAATATGATGTACATGGAAATACTGTCCCAATCTAAGCTGCCTGACATTTGTAAATACATATCTACAGCAATCTCTTAGAGACAACTATGAGATAATATCTGTAAGTGATTTATTAGTAAAATATATTTGCTTTCACTTACAGATTCTGATGGAATCCATAAAATTTCTAAAAAAACAATTTAAAAAACACAAGAGCAATCACAGCCACATTGCCACAGTTAACAGTAGCTAACCACGGGTGCAAACATGTGTGGAGAACACAGGTAACACCCAGAAACTCAAGGAAATTGGGAGATAGCAAAGAACACATGGGGTGAAGAAGAAGGACACACAAGAGGTAATGTTGGAATAAGAAAATCTGGGGGACAGTCAGAGGGGCATAGGCGATGTTTTTGGTGGGAATAGGCCCCATTATGTTTTTGAAGAATAGAAGGAAAGGTAAAGAGAGGGACAGAGGAGATGGCCAACACAGCAGGTATACCCATATAACAAGTATCACACCACACAACAGACAAAGATCAGAAATAAATAGTAAGGAGAGATAAGATAGACAGCACACTGCAAAACATGGACAATAGAAAGTTGACAAACAGGGTGCAGATACATACCAGCCATGGTGAAATGAAATGAATTCATATGGAACTGTGCACTATTATGTTATGACATGTTACAAACTGCATGGCAGTCACACCTAGATGTGTATGACTAATGGCAGTTGTCTGTCCTAGGGTAATAAATAAAAATCACAGTATACATTGAGTAAATAATCCAATATCAAAGCAATCTGTTGGGCAATGCAAGTGTAAGTCAAGCAACATCACAGATGTGCAAATGCAGCCCTGAGAATGCTGGAGAGTACCAGCAGAGGACAGAACAGAACCGCTGACCATGCATGTGGGCAGTGCAAGTATAAGTCAAGTAACATCACAGATGTACAAATGCAGCCCCTAGAATGCTGGAGAGTACCAGCAGAAGATGGAACCTCTGGCCATGCATGTGGGCAGTGCAAGTATAAGCCAAGTAACATCACAGATGTACAAATGCAGCCCCGAGAATGCTGGAGAATACCAGCAGAGGACAGAACAGAACCTTTGACCATACATGTGGGCAGTGCAAGTATAAGTCAAGTAACCTGACAGATGTACAAATGCAGCTCCTAGAATGTTGGAGAGTACCAGCAGAGGGTAGAACAGAACTTCTGACCATGCATGTGGGCAGTGCAAGTATAAGCCAAGTAAATCACAGATGTACAAATGCAGGCTCTAGAATGCTGGAGAGTACCAGCAGAGGACAGAACAGAACCTCTGACCATGCGTGAAAGGTGAACAACCAGGCACAGTACTGTAATGAAGCAGCAAGTGGGCTGCTAACTACACAAGTAGGTGTACACAACCCAAACAGATATGTAATGGAATGCCGATGTCACACACACATGCTATGTCAAAGACAACAGGTGTAGGCTTATATGTATCACCTTCATTAGCTTATCTGGAAATTATTTGAAAGCATTGTCAGTACACATACACACAAATGACATGTAATAATATATGGTCAAAAATCTATGATTAATGCTATATAACCGATATCATGTTGTGAACATGAGTTTCAACAACGCACTCTGGTTAGTATGGAACACACAAGTATAAGAAAAAGAAGGATATTTCACAAGCAGCACCCAGCGACTTGTGTGCACATGTCCTACATCTGTATGATGGCCACAATGTACACTGGTTACAATGTAACACACAAGTATAACAAGAACAAGGATGTATCACAAGCAGTAGCCAGTGACATGTGTACACATGGCCTACATCTGTATGATGGTCACAATGTACACTGGTTACAATGTAACATACAAGTATAACAAGAACAAGGATGTATCACAAGCAGTAGCCAGCAACTTGTGTGCAGATGTCCTACATCTGTATAATGCCACAATGTACACTGGTTACAATGTAACACACAAGTATAACAAGAACAAGGATGTATCACAAGCACTAGCCAGCGACTTGTGTGCAGATGTCCTGCATCTGTATAATGGCCACAATGTACAGTGGTTAAAATGTAACACACAAGTATAACAAGAACAAGGATGTATCACAAGCAGTAGCCAGCAACTCGTGTGCAGTGCAGATGTCCTACATCTGTATGATGGCCACAGTATACACTGGTTACAGTGTAACACACAAGTATAACAAGAGCAAGGATGTATCACAAGCAACAGCCAGTGAATTGTGTGCACATGTCCTACATCTGTATGATGACCACAATGTACACTGGTTACAATATAACACACAAGTATAACAAAGAACAAGGATGTATCACAAGCAGTAGACAGCAACTTGTGTGCAGATGTCCTACATCTGTATGATGGCCACAATGTACACTGGTTACAATGTAGCACACAGGTATAACAAGAACAAGGATGTACCACAAGCAGCACCCAGCGACTTGTGTGCACATGTCCTACATCTGTATGATGGCCACAATGTACACTGGTTACAATATAACACACAGGTATAACAAGAACAAGGATGTATCACAAGCAGTAGCCAGCGACTTGTGTGCACATATTCTACATCTGTGTGATGGCCACAATGTACACTGGTTACAATGTAACACACAAGTATAACAAGATCAAGGATGTATCACAAGCAGCAGCCAGTGACTTGTGTGCACATGTCCTACGTCTGTATGATGGCCACAATGTACACTGGTTACAATGTAACACACAAGTATAACAAGAACAAGGCTGTATCACAAACAGTAGCCAGTGACTTGTGTGCACATGTCCTACATCTGTATGATGACCACAATGTGCACTGGTTACAATGTAACACACAAGTATAACAAAAATAAGGATGTATCACAAGCAGTAGCCAGCAACTTGTGTGCAGATGTCCTACATCTGTATGATGGCCACAATGTACACTGGTTACAATGTAACACACAAGTATAACAAGAACAATGATGTATCACAAGCAGTTGCCAGTGACTTGTGTGCACATGTTCTACATCTGTATGATGGCCACAATGTACACTGGTTATAATGTAACACACAAGTATAACAAGAACAAGGGTGTATCACAAGCAGTAGCCAGCGACTTGTGTGCAGATGTCCTGTGTCTGTATAATGACCATAGAGATGGCATAAGTTGACCCTGTAACAAAACAAATACATAAAAATGGACAAGAATTCCAACAAAGGTGGACATATACCATGCATATGTGCAACATGCATGACATACCTACAAAGGTAAAAGGGAGGTAAACAATATGGACCCGCATCAGGTAAGACATGGCATCAAAGCTCCATAGACAATGATAAAGCAGGACAATAATATGTAAGGAGACACATTGCAAATCCATGTGTGCACTACATAGGGTGGTGTTGGTCAACCCAAACTACATTGAAGCAAATGAGCAATGTACATCGCATGGGTATGTATAAATCACACACACGGTATTGTGTAATCATCTAACAGCACCAGGCATAGGCAAGCAAGCTAAGAATTGATATCACATACACATATGTACTGTCATGCCGATGTAAAACAAGAGATGGAAAAAACACCTGCAGTTATATGTCACTGACCCTGGTTTTAACTCAGCAAAGGACAATCCTGTGAGCAGCATTATAGCATATGAGCATAAAGTTAATGACTGAGCAAAGGACAGTCCTGTGAACAACATTACAGCACATTTATTTTATTATTTTATTTTATTTTATTATATAAATATAAACACGAGGTCAGTGACTGAGCAAAGGACAGTCCTGTGAACAACATTACAGCACATGAACATGAGTTCAGTGATAGACCAAAGGGCCGTCTTGTGAACAACATTACAGTACATGAACATGAAGTCAGTGACTGAGCAAAGGACAGTCCATTGAACATCTTTAGAGCACATGAAGGCATCATCCTCATCAGCCCCTTTTTTCCTGTTTTTCTACATGGGGTCGGCGTATCGTGTTAACTGTCGCCAACTCTCTCGATTCAGTGCCACACTCCTGCCTTCTTCAACACTCATGCCTGACTGTGGCAGATCTTCTTTCACACAATCCATCCACCTCTTTGCTGAATGTCCTCGTTTCCTCTTATCTTCTTCCTCTCTGTCCCAAATCTTCCTCTCCAGATTGCCTTTTTCTTTTCTGCACGTGTCCAAACCACAATAATCTGTTCTCTTTGATCTTTTCTGCAATTGCAGCTACTTTGGCTTCTGCTCTTATGTCCTCATTTCTTCATCTGCCCCAAAGTGTGTATCCTACCATCCTTCTCAGGGACTTAGTTTCCATCACCTCTAGCTTCTTCAGCTGTTCTGCCTTTACTGCACAGGTTTCTGTACCATACAGTAGTACTGGTTGCACCACTATCTTGTACACTTCACTTTTCAGCTTCTTTGGCATACATTTGTCATAGAGTACACTTGACACTCTATGCCCATTGGCTGCAGCCTTTCTGATTCTAGCTTTGACCTCCTCATTCAGACTTCCCTTCTCCTCAACCACCCCTCCCAGATACTTGAAGCTGTTTACCTGTTCCACTATCTTCCCTTCTATCTCTATTCTCAGCTTCCTCTGAGTTCCCCAATTTACTTCCATTACCACAGTCTTATCTGTGCTTTGTTTCTTCCCATGTGCCTTCAGCTTTACATTCCATTCCCCTGTCCTTTGCTGACATTCTTGCTCAGAGTCTGCCTGTAATGCCACATTGTCTGCATACAGCAACTTTGTTGATCTGTCTCCTCTGACCTGTTTGCTAATGTAGTCCATCACCAGTATGAACAGCAGTGGGCTCACCTGTGAGGCCAAACACTGTGCATACTTGAGTCATTGGGTCCTTGTACATCACCTGTACTAATTCTGTGAATGTTTCTGGGACTTCAAACCACTGCAGTACTGCCCAGATCAGCTTTCTTGGGACCTTGTCAAATGCTTTCTCCAAGTGTAGGAATGGCCAGTTCTTCCCAAGTATCTGTCTCACTGCAAACATCAGGTCAGTTGTGCTGCAACCTGATCTAAATCCAAACTGCTCATCTCCCATCTTACATTCTACTACTTTGCGTATCTGTTTATCAATCACCCTCTCCAGAGCTTTCATGCAATGTGACAGGAGCTTGATACCTCTGTACTGCCCACAGTTGTGGATGTCCCCTTTGTTCTTGTACACTGGTACGAGTATATTTATTCACCAGTCATCTGGGATATGCCTCTCTCCACACTGCTATGAGTACCCTCAAGAGCCATTTCTCCCCTGTCTCACCCAGCATATTTATCATATCTGCTGTGACCTCATCTGAGCCTGCTGCTTTCCCTAACTTCATTTTCCTTAGTGCTGTTCTTACTTCTTCTAGGGTGGGCTCCTCCTCTTCTCTCATTGTAGGCTGTTTCTGGGGAAGTACAACTTCTCTGGGGGGTTTCTTCATTCAGAAGTGGTTGGAAATACTCCTTCCATCTGCCTTTGATGTCCTGTGGACTGGTGCACAGTTGTTGCTGGCATCCCTTATGAAGGGTGTCTGACTATCTTCTTTATCTAGTGAACATACTTAGTGCACATGAAGTCAATGACTGAGCAACAGATGGTCCTGTGAACATTACAGCACATGAACATGAAATGAATGACTAAGCAAAGGACAGTCCTGTGAGCATTACAGCACATGAACATGAAATGATTGACCAAAGGACAGTCCTGTGATCAACATCATGAAGTGATTGACTGAGCAAAGGACAGTCCTGTGAACAACATTACAGCACATGAACATGAAGTCAGTGACTGATCAAAGGATAGTCCTGTGAACAATATTACAGCATATTAACATCAGGTCAGTGACTGAGCAAAGGACAGTCCTGTGAACAACATTACAGCACATGAACATGAGGTCAGTGACAGAGCAAAGGACAATCCCGTGAGCAACATTATAGCACATGAACATGAAGTGATTGACCAAAGGACAGTCCTGTCATCAACATAATGAAGTGATTGACTGTGCAAAGTATAGTCCTGTAAACAACATTATAGCACACAAACATCGCTCACAATCCCAGGGTACAACAGTGTTCATCTGTTGATTGGAATATGTGGAGAAACATGTACATAAATCATTTCATATGTACACCATTTGCCAAAATGTGCAAATTTATGTGACTAAAGAATGGATATGGAAAGTTAACATAGGCCATTGAAGTTATGCTGTACTGTTGCTAAATAAACCAGCAGTAACATGGTGCATACATGAATGTTACATTGGTGGTCTATGCATTTAGTGAAGGGGGATTGCCCATATGTATCAGATTTATATGAAACAACATGGCATTGGCATTCCCAACACGTGCCACACACAGTGCTAGTATGACAGCATGACAGATGTCATCCAAAATACAGTGGCAAAAACATGTCCTTCTGTTGAACATACATGCCCTAGTAAACCACAAATCATACCCATACCACTGTGGTATTTGTGGAATACGGACAGTGTGGTGTTTGAGAGTTGCTGTCAGTACCACACATATACACAGTGAGATTGTTGCAGCAGTAGCAGCATGTTAACTGCTGAAACACATGGACAGCTGAATGTTCAATGAAAGTCTTGTGTGTAATGTGTGCCATGTACCCATTGAAACATAATGCTAAATGTCACATGCCATGGTAATCCACAAATCATACCCATACCACTGTGGTATTTGTGGAATACGGACAGTACATTGTTTGAGAGTTGCTGTCAGTACCACACATATACACAGTGAGATTGTTGCAGCAGTAGCAGCATGTTAACTGCTGAAACACATGGACAGCTGAATGTTCAGTGAAAGTCTTGTGTATAATGTGTGCCATGAACCCATTGAAACATAATGCTAAATGTCACATGCCATGGTAATCCACAAATCATACCCATACCACTGTGGTATTTGTGGAATACGGACAGTACATTGTTTGAGAGTTGCTGTCAGTACCACACATATACACAGTGAGATTGTTGCAGCAGTAGCAGCATGTTAACTGCTGAAACACATGGACAGCTGAATGTTCAATGAAAGTCTCGTGTAATGTGTGTCATGTACCCATTGAAACATAGTGCTAAATGTCACATGCCATGGTAAACCACAAATCATCCACATACCACTGTGGTATTTGTAGAATACAGACAGTGTGGTGTTTGAGAGTTGCTGTCAGTACCACACATATACACAGTGACATTGTTGCAGCAGTAGCAGCATGTTAACTGCTGAAACACATGGACAGCTGAATGTTCAATGAAAGTCTCGTGTGTAATGTGTGCCATGTACCCATTGAAACATAATGCTAAATGTCACATGCCATGGTAATCCACAAATCATACCCATACCACTGTGGTATTTGTGGAATACGGACAGTACATTGTTTGAGAGTTGCTGTCAGTACCACACATATACACAGTGAGATTGTTGCAGCAGTAGCAGCATGTTAACTGCTGAAACACATGGACAGCTGAATGTTCAATGAAAGTCTCGTGTAATGTGTGTCATGTACCCATTGAAACATAATGCTAAATGTCACATGACATGGTAAACCACAAATGTTAAGTTGTCAATCTCGCCTTCATTCTTGCTGGATGGGTTCGGAGCTGATCCTCGGCTCCGACTCGGCACTTGCTTTAGCTTAGGAACTCCTTTTACCAACTCGAGGCAACCCTATATCCCATGATGCAAGGCAGAACTACCCCAGATCTCTTTTGCCGCTTAGCAAAAGAGGTCTCCTTTACCAGCAGAGGTAAGTGAATTTCTTGTAAAAGAAAGAGAAGCTTAGTTAGTATTTTTATTTTCCCTTTTTTAGTCATAGTGTAGCCTGTAGTGATTACAGCCCACCCTATTCCCTTATTTTTCAAACATTATAACTTCTTTTTAAACCTTAGTGTAAAGTTTTTAGTTAGGCCTTAAACCCCAGTTGTTAATCCCTTCCTGTGTGTTGTGTGTAGGGGATTAATTTGTGTGTTTGTTGGGGTTTGTCTGTGTTTCTTCCACCTAGGATATGTCTAGGGAAGGCAAGGTCTCAGGCTTCAAGAAGTGTGACTCGTGCTGTCAGAAAATGTCTCTGACAGACGGTCACACTTCTTGTGTTTATTGCCTGGGGCCTTTGCACCTGCAGGACTCCTGTGCTTTGTGTCATTCCTTTAGCCAGAGAGTCCTGCAGGAAAGGAGGAACAAACTTATCCTCCGTGGCTTACTTAAGCCAGAAGGTTCTCCCTCGAAGGCAGGGTCTGGGAAACCTTCTAAGCCACAGAAGGCTCAGGCTTCAGTATCTAAGCCTCCTCCGGTGGCTCAGGCTCCGTCGGAGCCGAGATCGGCTCCGGCTGGAACCGATGTATCTGCCTCGAAGGTAGTGGGTTCGGTGCCGGCTGGCTCCAATACCTTATCTACTGTAGCTTTGTCGGCTCCGGCTGGGGCCGACACTTTATCCAGTATCGGAGCTGAGAAACCTTCGGCTCCATCTGGAGCTCAGGGGACTTCGGCTCCGATGGCTCCGTCCCGGAAGAGATCTCGGACCCCTTCGTTACTGAGTATCCACTCGGCTCCGGGGTCTCCTCTTTTGTCAGAACGGAGCCATCGGAGCCGATCTTCGAGATCTTCCAGGCTGTCTGACCACGACTTGGAGAGGGTGGTAAGCAGGCTGTTGAAGTCTCAGGCACTGGCCCAAATGCTCCATAGCCCGTCTCATCAGACTTCGGCTATAGCCTCACCCCTTGAACTTCCTCCTCCGACTCCACATCGCAGTTCGGAGCCGGAGCTTCTCGGGACAGCAACTGTTTCGGTGCCGGAGCCGAAATATCCTTCGGCTCCATAATCCTCGGCTCCGATCTCCTTCTTGAGACCTTCCTTGGAGGGATCCGGTCATCGGGTTTCCACTGTCGGCTCCGAGGGGGCTAGTGGCATCGGACCCTTGTCCGACCCCGCTCTCCCTCTCGGGGCTTCGGCTTTGGTAAGCTCGGCACCGACATCGGCCTCGGAGCCTTCCCTCTCACTGGAGCCGGGCATTCCTGTTTCCTCGGAGCGGGGATATTCTGGTCTCCCGGGGAGGGGAGCCTTTGAGGTGATGAGGAGTGTCCTGGCCTCTGAGCCTGGTCAACGGTCCATCCCTCTAGCTCCTCCCTCATCAGTGCCTGCAGATGCCTCTTGCCAGCCTCTTGCTCTCAGGCCCAGGGATCCATCGCCCAGGTTTCCCATTGGGAATTTCCTCCTCTTCCGAGGTTTCTCCTGATCCTGCAGGGGAACCCCCTCGGAAGAGGACGTGTAAGAGGAAACACACAGACTCCCTGAGTCTACTACATCTGATACCGACTTAGATGAGTCGGAGGGTTCCCACGGTCCCCTCTGAGGATGTCTCCTTTCAGACATCCTTGAGCTCCTCAAACAGAGGGGAATTGGCCTCTATTGACCCCTCCGAGGATGAGTCGGTATACCTGGAGGCTTTGGATCCCGACCCTCCACCTCCTGGGTGTCTCCGCCTTCACCCACTGATGCAGGTAGTGGCTCGGAAGGCGTGGGCGCTCCAGATTCTGTGGAACCTGTCCCCAGGAGACCATCCAAATTCATCACGGCCCCTTCGACAAACAGTTCCTTTCCAAGGGTGTCTCTGTGGATGCTATGGTGGTGGCGGCCACTAAGAAGGAACTGGCGGATCCTTCAGTACCTGTCCATCCTCCTAACAAGGATTCTAGGACCATGGACAGGTATGGAAAGCGGATGTTTTCTTCAGCAACCTTTGCTGTGCGCTCGCTGAATTATCTTTGTCACTTCACCAGGCTTCAACGAGATGTTCTCAAGGAACTGGGTGAAGTAGTCCAGGATCCTTCTGCTGCTGGGGCTCAGGAAAAGATTGCCTCGCAGCTAGCAATCCTGAATTCCATATCTAACTCCTCCATGCGGCTCATATCCTATGCGGCCGATGGAGCGAGCAGGGCCGCAGGCACAGGAGTTGCTCTTAGACGCCAAGCCTGGATGCGGCTTTGTAATTTTGCGGACCCCTTTAAGGCGTCCTTCACTAATACCCCCTTTGATGGTTCAGCTTTGTTCGGACCTCAGGTGAAGGATACCTTGACCAGGTGTGAGCAGGACGGTAAAACTCTTTCTGCCGTTGGAGTCCAGTTTTCCAGGGAATCTCTTCCTGAGAAGCCCTTTCAGCACCCCTGAGGTGTTGCCCGACTGTCCACCCTTGGAGGCAGTCGGGGGAAGGATTTTGCTGTACCCAGTAGCCTGGCAATCCCTATCTCAAGAGATGTGGGTACAGTCGATCATATCCGAGGGTTACAAAATCCCCTTCGAAAGGTATCCCGTACCTCAACAATCCCTTCCAGACATCTCACCCGGTCAAAGGGATTTGGCAGAACAGGAGGTTTCAAAGCTCCTAGAAAAAGAGCCGTCCAGACTGTGCCGCAGACCAGGTAGGATCCGCCTACTCGAGATTCTTTTTGGTCCCCAAAAGGACGGGAGATTGGAGACCAATATTAGACCTGAGCAATCTAAACAGATTTGTCAAGAAGGCAAGATTCCGGATGGTCACGCTTCAGTCCATTCTGCCCTTTCTGGGCAGGGACAACTGGATGTGCTCTATAGACCTTCAGGATGCGTACTATCACATAAAGATTCACAGACGCTCCAGAAGGTTTCTCCGTTTTCGGCTAGGGACCAGTCATTACCAATTCAGAGCACTGCCCTTTGGCCTCACTTCAGCCCCCAGAGTGTTTACCAAATGCATGGCAGTGGTCACAGCTCATCTGAGACGTCAAGGATTCCAGGTGTTTCCCTATTTGGACGACTGGCTCCTCTCCACCACCACCAAGTGTCAGCTTCTTCAGTCCAGAGACTACACTCTACAGCTTTGCAGGAGTTTGGGAATTTCAGTAAATTTCGAAAAATCTTCTCTGCTGCCTTGCCAATCTATCACCTTTATAGGCTTAGAATTAAACACTGTCAAAATGTTAGCCAGACTAACAGATCAAAGAATTCTGGACATCCAAAAATTCGTTCGGCTTCTATTGCAAAGCAACAAGATCAAAGCCAGATTTATACTGAAGGTTCTAGGTCTTATGGCTGCGGCCATTGTTCTTCTACCACTGGCCCGCTTCCACATGCGTCTTCTGCAGTGGATGTTATTCACGCAGTGGTCGTACCACAGTCTCCCGATGAGGCACGAAATCTTGGTAACACAGTCGTGCCGAGCTCATCTGAACTGGTGGATATCTTCCCCTCTTCATCAGGGCCGACCCTTTATTCCCCCTCCTCCAGTTGCCACAGTCACTACGGATGCCTCTCTGATCGGGTGGGGGGGCATTATCAGGGCAGGATGGTCCACGGGACGTGGCAACCCATAGAATACCATCTGCACATAAATGTCCTGGAGATGAGAGCAGTGCTTTTAACGTTGCAAGCCCTCAACGACTTTCTTCCCACGGGGTCTATTGCAGTACAAACGGACAACATGTCCGTAGTCTGGTACATCAACAAACAGGGCGGGACCAGGTCCTATCCGTTATGTCGAGAAGCTCTCAGACTTTGGCAATGGGCGATCTCTTCTCAACGGTTTCTGATAGCAACGCACATCCCCGGCAGGTCCAACCTGTTAGCGGACAGGCTGAGCAGATCCATTCTGATGCCTCACGAGTGGTCTCTCAATCAATCTGTAGTGGATCAGATTTTTCTGAAGTGGGGCACTCCTTGTTGCGATCTTTTTGCTACTCCTCAAAACAACAAGTGCCCCGATTTCTTCACTCTTTCCCCTTCCAGGCCAACCCCTGAGAGACTCTCTAACCCAGGATTGGCCCCGGGGACTTCTGTACGCTTTTCCTCCTTTTCCCTTGATTCCACAAGTCATTCAGAAAGCCACCGTTTTGAGAGCCAAGTTGATCCTCATTGCCCCTTATTGGCCTCGACAAATTTGTTTTCCGTCTCTGCATCGTCACCTTCTGGTGCAGCCCTGGCATCTGGACCCAGTTCCGGATCTCTTGATCCACCAGTCGGGTCAGCAGCACCGGGCCATTCATTCTCTCAACCTCACTGCTTGGTTGCTCCACTTCCTACCCTAGCCAGGCTACCGATGATTTCGGACTCAGTCAGAGACATTTTAGTGTCTTCCTTGAAGTCGCCCACTAGGACTGTTTATGCTAGCAAGTGGCGACGTTTTTCTATTTGGGCAAATTCCAAAAATATTGACCCCTTTACTGCTCCTGTACATTCGGTTTTAGATTTCCTGGCGGAGGTTTTTCATTCAGGATCCTCGTCATCTACAGTCAAAGTACAACTGGCTGCTATTTCCAAGTATCATGTTGGCTTGCATGACAATAACATTATGTCTCATAGGTTATGCAAGGCCTTTCTGAGAGGAGTTTTTCTCCTAAAACCACCTATAAAGCATCCTCCTCCGCAATGGGATCTAAACTTAATGTTAGCATCCTTGATACTATCTCCCTTCGAACCGTCTGCTTCATGTTCTTTGAAGTTATTGACCTGGAAAACTATATTTTTACTGGCTGTCACTTCTGCAAGAAGGGTTTCCGAGATTCAAGCTCTCTGCATTCGTTCTCCTTATTTGGTTTTTCATAAGGACAGGGTATCATTAAGAACTAACCCTTCCTTTCTCCCCAAAGTCGTATCTCAAAACAACATTAACCAATCTATAGACCTACCAGTCTTTTTCCCAAACTATTCCGACAGAGCTGAACAGAAACTGCATTTTTGGATGTCCATCGTCAGCTCAGGTACTATTTGCATAGAACTAAACAATTCAGAAAATCGGACCAATTATTTGTCTCCTATGCAGAAAACAGGATAGGTCTTCCAGTATCTAAAGTGACCTTATCCAGATGGTTGACTTCCACTATTTCCTATGTGTACTCTCTCAGAGGCAAACAGCTATCTTCTAAGCCAAAAGCACACTCAACCAGGAGTCTATCCACTTCTGCAGCTTTTCAGGATAGACTACCCATTGATACCATTTGTGCAGCAGCTACTTGGGCTACTCCCCATACCTTTGTCTCTCATTACAAGTTGGACTTGGCCTCCAGAGATAGGGCCAGTTTTGGTTCCACAGTTCTCGAGAGTCTGTTCCATTGAGCCACCCGGGATACAGGTGCTAGGGACGCGTCCCATCCAGCAAGAATGAGGCGAGATTGACAACTTAACATTTAGAAGTTATGTACCTACCATAACGCTCCATGTTAGTTGTCTTCTCGCCTTCTTTGCCCCTCCCTCCTTCCCCTGGCCTGGACAGATCTTGAACAGTTCCTATTAGGTTGTTTCCTCCGGAGCCTTCATATGAGGACTTCTATTAGAAACTTGTGTTCCTAATTATGTTAGGATAGTCTTTAGCAGGGTAGGTTAGCTACCAAACGAGATCTGAGGTAGTTCCGCCTTGCATCATGGGATATAGGGTTGCCTCGAGCTGGTAAAAGGAGTTCCTAAGCTAAAGCAAGTGCCGAGTCGGAGCCGAGGATCGGCTCCGAACCCATCCAGCAAGAAAGAAGGCGAGAGAAGACAACTAACATGGAACGTTATGGTAGGTACATAACTTCTAAATCATACCCATACCACTGCGGTATTTGTGGAATACGGACAGTGTGATGTTTGAGAGTTGCTGTCAGTACCACACATATAGACGGTGAGATTGCTGCAGCAGTAGCAGCATGTTAACTGCTGAAACACATGGACAGCTGAATGTTCAATGAAAGTCATGTGTAATGTGTGTCATGTACCCATTGAAACATAATGCTAAATGTCACATGACATCGTAAACAAATCATTCCCATACCATTGTGGTATTTGTGGAATACGGACAGTGTGGTGTTTGATAGTTGCTGTCAGTACCACACATATACACAGTGAGATTGTTGCAGCAGTAGCAGCATGTTAACTGCTGAAACACATGGACAGCTGAATGTTCAGTGAAAGTCTCATGTGTAATGTGTGCCATGTACCCATTGAAACATAATGCTAAATGTCACATGACATGGTAAACCACAAATCATACCCATACCACTGTGGTATTTGTGGAATACACAGTGTGGTGTTTGAGAGTTGCTGTCAGTACTGCACATATACTCAGTGAGATTGTTGCAGCAGTAGCAGCATGTTAACTGCTGAAACACATGGACAGCTGAATGTTCAATGAAAATCTCATGTGTAACGTGTGTCATATACCCATTGAAACATAATGCTAAATGTCGCATGGCATTTGTAGTGTACATTTGGACATGTATCACATAAGCATGGCAGCAAAATGCTACGCATGCAGAAGTGTGCATATATAGTCCAATCACTGCTATGGCAGATAACCTGGTGGTAGCATTATACAAGTGGATCACACATACAATGCTTAACTGTGCTGAGGGCTTGTCCTGATAAGAATGAACATCACAAATGATCTGCTGGGTTATTTCCCTGAATCAGTCCTGCATACCCCATGTTATATCTTTGAAGAAGTTCCCCTTCAAGTCCCTCATTTGTGTCTGAAAGTCATCGGTCACCATCTCCAGCATCTGCTCCTGATAATCGTCTGTTAGGGTGTCTTTTGTCATCTCCTGTGGGGTGCAGCAGGGTGATGGCACATGCATGTCCAGCTTCCTTGTCATCGTCCTAATCTACATTGTGGTTATCATGGGAGAACTCTGGCTGTGGTCTGGCATGCACTCATCTCTGACATCTGATGGGTGGTCATACACTGGTGTCATACTCTGTCAAGGAGAGTCACAATACAAGACAGAAAGTACATACCTGCTACTACATAACATATCTGGATTAACACAATGAACAGGCAGAAAATGGTCAGTATGAAAGCTTAGCATATGTTATGGCCATAGTCAGGCATACCACCATGTGTGATGTATGTCAGTAATCAAAACCATAATAATGAAAACCAAACGTCTGTTAGGCTGCACATTCCTGTAAAAATCATAGCTTTCATTAAAATGATGTGCACATCTGCAGTTTAACAGACATTAAGTAACATCCTGTCAACATGTGATGTCTGTATACAAGAATAAAGGTATATCAGCTTACATTACAGGTGTCATTAAAAACACATTCTCAGATGAGGTGGCCTAAAATGATTATGTAGGACAAGTATAATAAATAGACTTGCTTCTATCAGTTGGCTCCTCATGCACACAACACATTCTCTGTGTCCTATTTTTACTTATGTTTTCAGTACCGGCACTTGTCAAGGCCACTGTATCCATCACACACTGTGAGCAACTTACCTCAGGCCATGCCATGGCATGCACAAGACAGCTTGCCAGTGGAAATCCTGACTTTACCTGAACATTTGTTTATCCGCCACCACTATGTATGACAAGCACACACAAAACCAGAACACTTACATAGCTTGACATTTGAAAAGAAGCATGTCATGAAACTGTCATGCAATGCTTACATGAATCTTACTTGCAAAACAACACTGTGAAAATGGCAGCATAACACTAGTAGTGTGACCTGCACTGTTTAATACTTGTGCTATTATGCCCAAGTAAATTGGCTACCAGACTAAGAGAATGTCATTATTTCAGTGTTTCCTGCCTTGTGTGTGCCCTGCACATTTATGTTGGTATGTGAATGCCAGCTGTATTCCAGGTGTCTGTGGATGTAATGAGTCATATGAACAGCCACCAATTAACACACTGGTATAATGAATATATAAGAATGGAAATGCACAAACAACCAGTAATCAAAAATCCAAATGTGTGTGCACGAAGCCAGTAGTGGAAACCACCAATATTATGAAAATAAATTTATTAAACAAACTCCCAAAAGTGAACGAACAAAACAGTTAGCATGAACGCCTTCACAATCACAACATGCGAAAGCGCATGTTGTGATTGTGAAGGCATTCATGTTAACTGTTTTGTTCGTTCGCTTTTGGGAGTTTGTTTAATAAATTTATTTTCATAATATTGGAGGTCTCCACTACTGGCTTTGTGCACACACATTTGGATTTTTGAATAATGAATATATAGTCAGATGACAACCCAGTGGGAAATATGAAAGCCATATGCAAAAGAGTTGAGCAAAGCATCATAGTCATTGGCTAACCCAGCATCAGTTCTTGGAATGCAACACAGCATGCTAGTAATAATGTGCAATCATAAACACAGTGGCAGCCTCTGACACATAAAAATAGTATATGTCTTACATTGTAGACAGACAAGACTGTTTGTACCAGTGCCCTACATACTTTTAACAATCACTACAATGTATCAGTACCCAACATATATAATGTAGCAGTGCCCTACATACTTTTATTAATAGTCACCACAATTTTTCAGTGCCCTACATACTTTTATTAGCAATAACTACCCTGCAAAATGCAAATAGCATGATGCTGCTTTCTAATTATGTAACAGACAGTTCAGCATAAAAGTATGTCTTAACCAAGCTATAACAGGTGTTGTAGGGAGATGCAGCAGCCATATTGAACTGAAGGGCATGCCAGACAGTCCAGCAACAACAGTGTGAACGCTGACACAGCAGACACCTATTCAGTATGTGAATGGGCAGGCTGTGTACAACAGATTCCGCACTGAGAACTATACCCACACATACAGGTGTACCAACTCATGCATTACAAACAACAGGAAATGCACCGTTAACCTGTGTGTAAAACAGCCACATCAAAAGCATTGTGAGAGTTACACATAAGTGACTGTCATCTAGGTTGTAGCCTACAGTTCAAAACCTATCTTCAGCAAACATGGTTTGCTTCTAAATGATATGTAAACATAGTTTTAGGTAATTCATATTTGTAAACAAAAGTATTGTCTGCCTACTGCACTTACCTTAAAGATAATTTATGGGTATTCCTGCCTTAAAAGTAGTATACATGGTAATTCTAAAGGTATGAGCCTGTAACATTGATCACATCTTTGTACAAAATCAAAATAAACATACCTTTCTCCCTGCACTGCTCCTCCAGCCTGTGCATCTGCTTGATGGACAGGGCCCAATTATAAGTACGCTCATCACCTGCAAAAAGCACGTATGAGTGATGTAAGTATAAAATAACATTGATAATGTGCTGCACAATTTAAGAGCATTACAGAATTTCTATACACAATTTGGAATGTTTTACTCATAGTCCTTTACACAAGGAACAGAATCAGACTTGGATTGGAGGATCTGACATTCAAACCTGCATGTCTAAACTACATCTGCACTCTAACCCTGACACCCACCTGCCTAGCTAATCCATCTTGCCTGAGATTTTATGGTGGAAATGCAGTCAAAAGAATTTGAGATGTGAACGTGCAGGGGTGGGGTACTAATAGTGATCATGGCTTACCATTTACAAGAAGTACAATGTGTTGGGCATGTATGAAAATAAAATTGCAAGCACGAATGCATGTCAGTACAGTGGTCACAACACAAAAACACAACTGTAGACTTTCTTGTCTCAGAGAGTGGAACACTGCCATGTAGCACATAGCTGCTGTTAACAGACAACTACAAATTGCTGTACATGTATGCATTAATGTATTTTAAGTGGAAGGAAATGCAATATGTACAGACATTTATTGTTAAAGTACAAATTATAACTCCAAAATAACCCTGATATCAGGGGATGTTCCTTTTCTACAGTCCATATGTATATCTGACCATCTCACTCCCTCCAAATAGAAGTGTAAGATTCAAATTAATAAACATTGACACAGTCATACATGAAATTCAAGTTGCAAATGTTAGCATATTCCACATTCTTTTTGCAGTAACATACCAATATGTTCAAAGCTTTATACATAAAACTATAGTAAAAAGAGATGCTGCTGGCATGACATTATGGATTACAGTGATATTCATAGAAATCTGATAAATAAACTAAGCAGTCATAAGCTTGTTCAAAATAACCGTTAATGTCAGTAACAGGTATATATAGCAACATTTTGAAAACTTTTAGACAGAAACAATGATCAGAATATGAGAGCTATCCCCTACATGGATTTGAACCCACACTTGAGCTTTTGTTTTACAGGATGGTCTAACGGCCATCACACTTTCCTTCTTAGCAAGCTGCTATTGCGCCTGTGTATCTGTATTCCTCCTGATAACAAATGAATATGGAAACATCCGACACAAACACTACAGGCCCTCATGCTCCACAAAATTGCCAGATATCAAGTTTTACAATGTAGAAGATATGTTTAGACAGTCGGACATGCAGTGCGCATGTGTTAAACAAATGGGACTTTAGTAATGTTGTTCACTTTATAAAGCAGAATAAGCTAACAAAGTTATTTACGAGCTAGTATTTACACACAGGGAGACTGAGTGATACTGACAAAATATTATGGGTAATGGGTAAATTCGTAGTCATCAGCAGCTTAGGCGCTATAGGCATTATTGATCCATGACCATACTGCATGTGTGAAATTTTCCTTATATGTTGGAAAACAGAAACAACTAAAATGTTTTTTATTGCAAAATCACAAAAAAAACAAAAACAAAAGTCAAAAAGACCACAGGCAAGAACCACTGAAAGAAGAAGCTTTATTATAATCTCTAGCACCTTGGCTGAAAAATAGCCTTCAAGCAGTACTAAAAATTAAAAACATATACTCCACCTGTATATCTGACCCAATTAAATAATTAAATACAGAATAACTAAATAAGCATTTTCCAGTTACAATCCAAACTAAATCCTGATGGACATAAAGTACTGAATTTCAAAATGAAGGCTGTTTCCATAGACAAAAGTTTTCTTTTAAAAACATTATCAGAACAAAAATTAAAAAGAACCTTTTCCAAAACTGTGGCTTTTAAACCACTAGGGTCATAGTTGTGAAACGTTAAATGCTGAGCAACAGGACTCTCTAATTTAGCCTGCCTAATATTTCTAACATGCTCCTGCAGTCTTAACTTAAATTTTATTTTGCTTCAACCAATATATATTAAACCACAAGGACATTGAAGAGCATAGATAATGTCTTCTGTATTACAATTATAATAATCATCAGTTTGAAAAGGTATCCCATTCAGTCAAATGTCCTGACAGTAAATTGACATACACAACAATGACCACGGGGGTGAGTCCTCTGTAAAGCAGGACAAAGAAGGAAGAACAGCTGGAGGTAAACAAAAATAATTGTGAACCAAAATATCCTTTAAGTTCCTCCTTCACCTGTAGGAAATACCAGGAAGGAACATAACACCCCTGACAAATCCCTAAACTTTAACAAAAAATGCCAATAATATTTAACCAAAGCCACTATTTCTGAACTCAAAACACTATAAGTGGTCACAAAATAAATTCCCCCCATTAAAATTGTCATGTTTGCAAGCAAATTTGTGATCCATTACACTTCTACCAGTACCTGAAACAAGATTATCCATAGCTTTATGGATAGCGGACTCAACTAAGGCACTATCATAACCTGTAGGACAAAACAGAATGCATCCTATAAATTCCATCAAAGAAATCTTTATCATTATTACAAAGTCTCCTTAACCGGATGCATTCACTGTAAGGGAGGGCTGCTAAGGTATGAGGAGGATGGCAGCTATGGCCATCCAAAAACTGTCTACCATCTGTAAACTTCCTGTGTACTGAAGTTACTAATTTATTTTTAGAATTTAACTGCAAATTAACATCTAAAAAACAATGTCCCCCAACTTGTAAACCATCAAAAAAAAACAAAAAAACGATTATACTGTAACTCATTATAAAACATCTGAATCAAATCAAAACCACCTTTACAAATACAAATTAAATCATCAATAAAACGAAAATATTTTGCAACAAATGTTTTAAAAAAATCATATTGATAAACATACTGCAGTTTATACAGACCCATAACCATACTGGCATACATGGGGTCAAAAGATGCCCCCATGACCGTCCTTTGTACTGCATATAAACAGTCATTAAAAACAAAAAAATTATTAGTCAAACAAAAACTCAAAAGTTCCAAAACATAATTAGATGCAGAAGTATCTCCCAGAAAATATTTTAAGAGCCTCTAACCCTGTATTTTAATAATTCTGTTTTATTCTGTACTGCATTTGTGTTCGTACTCGGTAAGCTTTGTATATAGTTAATATTCTGTGCACGGTGTTCACTATAACCTAGCTACTTAGCTGCTGTTAGTTTTGATACCTCTTCTGCTACATGCGCAGCGTTGCAGTATGTTTAATCTCTGTTAAGGTTACTTGGATTTAAAGAGATAAATGCAGTCCGACACATTTTCAGCAACATATTTCTGTTAATCTCGCTGGAACTGCAACAATGGTTAGCTCTTTTTAAGTAGTGTAGCCTCCAACATTATTTATGGCGTTTACATGAATTGCAACAGTGGTTAGCTCTTTTTAAACAGAGCAGCCTCCAACATTATTTGTGGTGTTTACATGAACTGCAACAGTGGTTAGCTCTTTTTTAAATAGTGTAGCCTCCATTGTTTGTGATGTTTATATGTATTCTAACTATTATCTCAGGTGTTGCCCAATATGTCATGTACCATCCTATTCCTACTGCAAATCATAGTGTAAAGGTATGAACGCATAGCCTATCCGTGCCTAGCTAGTTTGTACACTTTCTCCTCCTATGAACCCCCTTCTACTGTTTTATTTTTTAGCACTCCTTCTCATACTATGCCAAATAGACTGGCAATCCCGGTCCAACAATGGTAACACATTCTCTTAAAAATACGTTCACTCTGCAAACTATTGTTTGTTCTCATACCCTTATTTGGACTCCTCGAGTGAATTTCTGTGGTTCAGGTACTGTTACTCGTTCCATCTCCATTTTGTTTATCTGTATTCCTCCTGATAACAAATGAATATGGAAACATCCGACACAAACACTACAGGCCCTCATGCTCCACAAAATTGCCAGATATCAAGTTTTACAATGTAGAAGATATGTTTAGACAGTCGGACATGCAGTGCGCATGTGTTAAACAAATGGGATTTTAGTAATGTTGTTCACTTTATAAAGCAGAATAAGCTAACAAAGTTTTCCTTATATGTTGGAAAACAGAAACAACTAAAATGTTTTTTATTGCAAAATCACAAAAAAAACAAAAAACAAACAAAAACAAAAGTCAAAAAGACCACAGGCAAGAACCAATGAAGAAGAAGCTTTATTATAATCTCTAGCACCTTGGCTGAAAAATAGCCTTCAAGCAGTACTAAAAATTAAAAACATATACTCCACCTGTATATCTGACCCAATTAAATAATTAAATACAGAATAACTAAGTAAGCATTTTCCAGTTACAATCCAAACTAAATCCTGAGGGACATAAAGTACTGAATTTCAAAATGAAGGCTGTTTCCATATACAAAAGTTTTCTTTTAAAAACATTATCAGAACAAAAATTAAAAAGAACCTTTTCCAAAACTGTGGCTTTTAAACCACTAGGGTCATAGTTGTGAAACGTTAAATGCTGAGCAACAGGACTCTCTAATTTAGCCTGCCTAATATTTCTAACATGCTCCTGCAGTCTTAACTTAAATTTTATTTTGCTTCAACCAATATATATTAAACCACAAGGACATTGAAGAGCATAGATAATGTCTTCTGTATTACAATTATAATAATCATCAGTTTGAAAAGGTATCCCATTCAGTCAAATGTCCTGACAGTAAATTGACATACACAACAATGACCACGGGGGTGAGTCCTCTGTAAAGCAGGACAAAGAAGGAAGAACAGCTGGAGGTAAACAAAAATAATTGTGAACCAAAATATCCTTTAAGTACTTCCTTCACCTGTAGGAAATACCAGAAAGGAACATAACACCCCTGACAAATCCCTAAACTTTAACAAAAAATGCCAATAATATTTAACCAAAGCCACTATTTCTGAACTCAAAACACTATAAGTGGTCACAAAATAAATTCCCCCCATTAAAATTGTCATGTTTGCAAGCAAATTTGCCATCCATTACACTTCTACCAGTACCTGAAACAAGATTATCCATAGCTTTATGGATAGCGGACTCAACTAAGACACTATCATAACCTGTAGAACAAAACAGAATGCATCCTATAAATTCCATCAAAGAAATCTTTATCATTATTACAAAGTCTCCTTAACTGGATGCATTCAACGTAAGGGAGGGCTGCTAAGGTATGAGGAGGATGGCAGTTATGGCCATCCAAAAACTGTCTACCATCTCTAAACTTCCTGTGTACTGAAGTTACTAATTTATTTTTAGAATTTAACTGCAAATTAACATCTAAAAAAACAATGTCCCCCAACTTGTAAACCATCAAAAAAAAAAAAAAAACCGATTATACTGTAACTCATTATAAAACATCTGAATCAAATCAAAACCACCTGTACAAATACAAATGAAATCATCAATAAAACGAAAATATTTTGCAACAAATGTTTTAAAAAAATCATATTGATAAACATACTGCAGTTTATACAGACCCATAACCATACTGGCATACATGGGGTCAAAAGATGCCCCCATGACCGTCCTTTGTACTGCGTATAAACAGTCATTAAAAACAAAAAAATTATTAGTCAAACAAAAACTCAAAAGTTCCAAAACATAATTAGATGCAGAAGTATCTCCCAGAAAATATTTTAAGAGCCTCTAACCCTGTATTTTAATAATTCTGTTTTATTCTGTACTGCGTTTGTGTTCGTACTCGGTAAGCTTTGTATATAGTTAATATTCTGTGCGCGGTGTACGCTATAACCTAGCTACTTAGCTGCTGTTAGTTTTGATACCTCTTCTGCTACATGCGCAGCGTTGCAGTATGTTTAATCTCTGTTAAGGTTACTTGGATTTAAAGAGATAAATGCAGTCCGACACATTTTCAGCAACGTATTTCTGTTAATCTCGCTGGAACTGCAACAATGGTTAGCTCTTTTTAAGTAGTGTAGCCTCCAACATTATTTATGGCGTTTACATGAATTGCAACAGTGGTTAACTCTTTTTAAACAGAGCAGCCTCCAACATTATTTGTGGTGTTTACATGAACTGCAACAGTGGTTAGCTCTTTTTAAATAGTGTAGCTTCCAGTGTTTGTGATGTTTATATGTATTGTAACTATTATCTCAGGTGTTGCCCAATATGTCATGTACCATCCTATTCCTACTGCAAATCATAGTGTAAAGGTATGAATGCATAGCCTATCCATGCCTAGCTAGTTTGTACACTTTCTCCTCCTATGAACCCCCATCTACTGTTTTATTTTTTAGCACTCCTTTTCATACTATGCCAAATAGACTGGCAATCCCGGTCCAACAATGGTAACACATTCTCTTAAAAATACGTTCACTCTGCAACCATATTTTACTTTAAGCTAATTACAACAAGCTTCACATACAGTACGCAGCGCCACCTGGCGGCCTAATATTTAATTTCAATCATATGTCTGGTAACCCAGTCCCACTACTGATCAGGTGGTGATGTCCTTTTTTTAGCACTAACCGCATACTAAATAACCCAGATTCCCGTAGCTACTTGTGACCCGGTATTTTCTTCTCCTGACCTATTATAACTACCTTCCAATTTTAACCCATCCCTGTCAACTATGTCAAAAGGCTGCTAACCAAACTTAAACCCATTACTCTAGCAGCTGATAGGTTACCTGCTGAGAATACCTTCAGTTGGTTGCCAATGAACTTGCTTTCCTCATATCCTTCCTACTAAACAGATCTATCTCAGAAACCTCAATACCATCCATCTGGAAGACCTTTATTATCCCCCTCCATAAAGGTATAACCTTCACCGACCTCACCAATTATCACACCATAGCCATATTGTCTCTACTAGCTAAAATTCTTAAAAAATGTATACACCACCAACTTATGTCATACCTACTTAACAACCAACTTCTCTCTCACCTACCTAACCTGGATTTAGGCCAGCTCATAGCACAAACACTGCCCTACTCTCCTTCACAAAACTCATCAATCAAAACAAACACACAGGCAATCCAACCTCTGTCATATTCTTGGGCTTATCAAAGGCCTTTGATATTGTCAACCACCTTAAACTAGTACAAGCTCTTACTGACCTTGGCCGTATTAACCAAGCATTAACTTGGTTTCAGAACTATTTACAAAAAAGTACATTGGGACAACAACCTATTCACACTGCTACTCATCACCACAGGAGTCTCATAGGGTTCAATTTTAGGCCCCCTCCTATTCTCCATTTTCACTAATAACCTCCACAGTATTTGTCAAGATGCAGCAGTTTTACAATACGCTAAAGACTCAACACTTGTCTGTTCGGCCAGTGACCATCAGAAACTCCGCTCCATAACCCAAAAAGCCTTCCATACCACCGAAAACTGGTTCCTTAATAAAAACTTAATACCAGATATAAAAAAAAAACTATTGTTTTTTACACCTAACAAATCTACCACAATAGCCATCCTATTTAATATAGTAAAGTAAAAAGTGTAAATGTCTAATACCAAAAAGCCAGAAAACGGGTCCACTGCTCGAACAAGGAAAAAAGCTGTAAAAACAACAGTACTCCACGTACACCCACTTCAGCTTGAAGAAACAAACTCCGTTATCGTAAAACACAGGTTTATTTGTTTTTAAACCACAAAACACTCCATTCAGGTAGATGGTTTAGCGCTTTCATCTGATCTCTCAGATTTCTTCAGAACCACCATTACCAATTGACACACCCCTTTTATACTCTATTTGGCGCCAAAAAATTATTCAAAATTTTAAAAACATTAAAAACTTTTTAAATATGTGAATATAAATTTCAATATTTAAAAACTATTTCATTCATTACTAACAAACCGGACAATTATGATATATACCTTAAATACCAATACAAAAGATTTAATTTATTTGTTATATAGGCATATAGGCATTTCATATTTGTATAGTCTCCCTTCTTTAATTAAAAAATGTATACTAATGATTTTTGTGTAACACTTAAAAAATGTATATATATGTATTGCCTTAGACATAAAAAATGCTCCAAGGGTATAAGTAACCACAAGAAGGTCAAACCCGATCCAACATTAGAAAAGGTTTAATGCTAATGTAGTCATTTAGGCCAGGGGGGGTTGTGGCGTCACAAATAATTTGCCACTCACTCTCTTTATAAGATAGAAAAGTTTTCCAATTACCCCCATATACTGTCATTTCCACCTGGTCTATTATAAAAAATTTGAATGTATGTTCTTGTCCTTTGTCTAATACATGCCTGCTAAGTGCATTCTTTGTATCCTTTTTTCTGATTTTATATAGGTGTTCATATATCTTCGCTCTGAGTTTCCTTTCCGTCTTGCCTACATAATAGGCTGAACAGATGGTACACAGGGCAGGTACACCACCCTTGACTGTTGCAATTGCCCCTAAGACTCTTCACTCTAGTTTTGAAAAATTGTCCAATATTGTGATCTTATTCTCATTAATGTATTTACAATAATTACAACTACTACAGCTTTTGTCCCACTCCAAATCTTCTTGTTGTTTTTGTTGTTGTTAATTGATTGTACCTCCAATAATTTTTTCAAATTAGGTGCTGTTTTAAATACACAGGTCAAATTAGTCCCTATGTATGTTTTGATGTTGTCAATGGAGGTTAACAATTCCCAATATCTTTTAAGGATGTCTTTCACAATATTTGAGTAAGGGTTAAATCTAATTACACACACTGTTTTGTTGACTCCTGAACATATCTTCTTGTTCTTTGATTCAAGATGGACACCTAATAGGGACTTATATTTGATGTTCCAATTCTTTTTGACCCAGAGCGTTACTTCTTCCACCATCCCTCTCGGATATTTTCTCTCTAGAAACATCTTTGCAATACCTTCAATTTCTTTCTCCATGGTGTCCTTAGTAGAGGACATCCTTGCTGCCCTTATGCACTGTCCCTTCAGGATGTTCTTAAAAATATGTTTGGGATGACAGCTACCAAATTCAATGTAGTCGTTAGAAAACGTAGTTTTTCTATGTATCTTTGAACTGAATCCATGTGAAGTTGTACTAATGAATGTGTCTAAGTAGGCTATCCAAAAGTTCTTTTTATGTGTAAATCTCAGGAAATCAGTGCTAGAATTGATGAAGTCAATAAATCTTGGAATATCTTCTTTTGGCCCTTCCATATTATAAAGATGTCCCAAAATCTTGAATACAATGAGATGCTCTTGAAAAATTCACTTTGAAAGAGAAATTGATTTTCCCATTCTAGCATAACTAGGTTAATATGGGGGCACAAGATGCCCCATAGCCACCCCCTAGTTTGCCTAAAATATTCACCTTCAAATTCAATGTAGTTGTGGTCCAAAATTAACCCCATCATATCCAAAATAAGGGATATTTTGTCCCAACTCAATCCTGAATACCTTTTTAAGCTATTCTCAAAATATTCCAATCCTGTTGTGTATGGGATGCAAGAAAATAGATCTTGAACATCTATTGTCAAAAAAGTTATTTCTTCTGACCATACATCAACTGTTAACCTACTCAGAAATTCCCAGGAGTCCTTTATAAGATGCGGCACTGAGTCATAAATGTGTTTTGTCCACTGGTCAATCGCCACACCCAAATTGTAGGTTTTAGAAGTGAAGTGGGTGTACGTGGAGTACTGTTGTTTTTACAGCTTTTTTCCTTGTTCGAGCAGTGGACCCGTTTTCTGGCTTTTTGCTATTTAATATAGTGTCTAGAGATGGGACTGTTATCTCCCCTGACACTCGCACTAAATTGCTAGGAGTTACCATTGATAATAACCTCAAATTCGATCACCATATAAATCAAACCATTAAAAATATCCGCAAAAAAAACTGGGCAGTCTATATAAAAATAAACCATTTCTAATGCAACCTGCAAGGATAACAACCGTCCAAACTCACCTCCTTTCTACACTATTCTATGCTGTACCCATTCTCACCAACTTACCCAAAACCAAAATTGCCAAACGCAACACCTGTTACAATCAAATTGCAAAATTTGCTACTGGTGCCCCCTACCATGCCCACCATTGCCGTTTCCTAAAACAACTTGACTGGCTTGAATTCCCTAATCTCCTAAACTATTATCATCTTTCCTTTTCCCACAATCTCCTACTATTCCCAGACAAAACTCAAGCACTGGCCAGTCTACTAGAACCACAAGCTAAATCCAGACAACTGCGCTCTAGTGACAAAACAAAAATCAATGTCATGAAGACCAACAACTCAGCAGGGGACTCTCTCTTCCCTAACTACAAAGGCAAAATGTGGAACTCACTACCTATGGCTATTCCCTCAGCAGTCTCAAAGGTTACATCTAAAAGACTCCTGAAAGAACACCTGAAGCACTCATGGATATGCACATGTTCCACACCTGGCTGACCTTCCCACCTCCCCCTTCCTCCTGCCCACAGACTTCATCTTCATCACCAATGAATGCAGCTTTTCTAGCTTCCTCCCAGTTCCAACTCTAATTCTACCCCTTAGTCTAATACCCATACATCACTGCTCAGCTCTAATTCTACCCCTTAGTCTAATACCCATACATCACTGCTCAGCTCTAATTCTACCCCTTAGTCTAATACCCATACATCACTGCTCAGCTCTAATTCTACCCCTTAGTCTAATACCCATACATCACTGCTCAGCTCTAATTACCCATACATCACTGCTCAGCTCTAATTACCCATACATCACTGCTGAACTCTAATTCTACCCCTTAGTCTAATACCCATACATCACTGCTCAACTCTAATTCTACTCCTTAGTCTAATACCCATACATCACTGCTCAACTCTAATTCTACCCCTTAGTCTAATACCCATACATCACTGCTCAACTCTAATTATACCCCTTAGTCTAATACCCATACATCACTGCTCAACTCTAATTCTACCCCTTAGTCTAATACCCATACATCACTGCTCAGCTCTAATTCTGCCCCTTAGTCTAATACCCATACATCACTGCTCAACTCTAATTCTACCCCTTAGTCTAATACCCATACATCACTGCTCATCTCTAATTCTACCCCATAGTATAATACCCATACATCACTGCTCAGCTCTAATTCTACCCCTTAGTCTAATACCCATACATCACTGCTCAACTCTAATTCTACCCCTTAGTCTAATACCCATACATCACTGCTCAGCTCTAATTCTACCCCTTAGTCTAATACCAATACATCACTGCTCAACTCTAATTCTACCCCTTAGTCTAATACCCATACATCACTGCTCAACTCTAATTCTACCCCTTAGTCTAATACCCATACATCACTGCTCAACTCTAATTCTACCCTTTAGTCTAATACCCATACATCACTGCTCAACTCTAATTCTACCCCTTAGTCTAATACAAATACATCACTGCTCAACTCTAATTCTACCCCTTAGTCTAATACCCATACATCACTGCTCAACTCTAATTCTACCCCTTAGTCTAATACCCATACATCACTGCTCAGCTCTAATTCTCCCCGTTAGTCTAATACCCATACATCACTGCTCAGCTCTAATTCTACCCCTTAGTCTAATACCCATACATCACTGCTCAGCTCTAATTCTACCCCTTAGTCTCATACCCATACATCACTGCTCAGCTTTAATTCTACCCCTTAGTCTAATACCCATACATCACTGGTCAGCTCTAATTACCCATACATCACTGCTGAACTCTAATTCTACCCCTTAGTCTAACACCCATACATCACTGCACAACTCTAATTCTACCCCTTAGTCTAATACCATTACATCACTGCTAACTCTTAATTCTACCCCTCAATCTAATACCCATACATCACTGCTCAGCTCTAATTCTACCCCTTAGCCTAATACCCATACATCACTGCTCAACTCTCATTCTACCCCTTAGTCTAATACCCATACATCACTGCTCAGCTCTAATTCTACCCCTTAGTCTAATACCCATACATCACTGCTCAACTCTAATTCTACCCCTTAGTCTAATACCCATACATCACTGCTCAGCTCTAATTCTACCCCTTAGTCTAATACCCATACATCACTGCTAGGTCACGCTGTTATCTGTCCACTAAACTTTGATTTTCACTCCACACCTCTACTCTTGCTGCACACATTCTTGATTTCATACCTAACCTGCTATCCAGTTACCCAACTCTGTCCCTTCTGCTGCTATACTGCCTACGTGGCTATATCATGCTCGCAATGCCACTGTATAAAGCAGTAATGCTTCCCCTACTCACAATGTTCACCATTATGTAATGTCTCAACCTAAAACTGAAAAGATGTGTTTAGTCTATGTAAATATGTTAAATCTTAAGTTTCAATGCTATGTTACGGGTCTATCTTAAGTTTGGAACTAGCTAAGTTAATTTGAAATAAGCTTGAATACTGTGTTACTTGTCAGTGTTAGGTCTGGCACTATCTATGTTAATTTGAAAGCTTCTGTATACACCTTATAATTTTCTTATTTTCTTAAATTTAACTATGGAGCTTTTCTTCCCAGGCCTCTGCTGAAAATAGACATGCGTCCAGTTGGACTTTCCGGTCAACAGATGTAAAATAAATAAGTAAAATAAATAAAAAATACTAGTATACAAGCTGCAAACATCTACACTAATAAAAAACATATCATCAGACCATTCTATATTAGATATCTGTTGTAGAAAATCACTTGTATCTCTAATGTAAGATGGCAAGTTCAACACGTGACAACAAAAATTCTTGTAAAAAAAATACCCATATTCACAAAAAAATATTTGCAAGCTGACACTGTCTCTACCTGGAGTCATAGATACATTTTTATATATCTCAGGAAGGCAATAAAAACTAAGTTTACTATCAGAAACTTGAAATTTGGTTTCTAGGTCTGTAGGAGAAAAATAACCCAACCTAAAACCCTTTCCTGAAAGAGCGACGTAATTATCCACTGCCTTATTATGCTGCAAAATATTAGTTACTTCATAAGCAGTATTATCCTGCAAATGAGGCATGCACATTTGAAAATACTGGTGGCATTTCATAATAACAGAAGGCTTAACCACTAAATTTCTATTTTTAGACAATGCTTGCAACTCTTCCCATTTACTTTTAGTCAAATTATAAGCAATATTGCCTTTCCTTTTCATAGAATTTTCAATAACACGTTCAATAGCAAAGTTTAACATTGAAGAAAATTGTTTAATACCATCATGTTTAAAGGGAGGCATAAAATAACTTTTATATGTGACTTTGGTAGTATCCAAATGACTATAAGCATTAACATAAAAGTATCTCCCAGGTCTGATAAACAAGAATGAGAACTTACATCTTCACTATCATCCAAAGAAACATTGTTACAATTTATATCACTTTCCCATTCCCGCCCCTCATGCTCAAAAAGATGCAACAAATGAAGCTTTCATGCCAGTTTAAAAATGTCCCTTTTTAAAGAATGAATCTATGGCAAAACAGTAGGAACACATTTCAAACCATAATTTAAAACTTGACACTATACCTCAGACAAAGTCCATACCTGAGATATTAAAAAACAATGTACCACAGTAAGAGACATTATTGCCACTTGCTCCTTTTATAATGTTACTGTCCCTCTCTTTACGACATATTTCCAGACTCTGGTTGATTACGTCCTCTTTTACTGTCGTCGGAGATGTCTCTTCAGTACTCATTACCCCTCATTCATTATTATGTACATGCTGGACAATATTAAGTAAATAAAGCCCATTAGAATCAAACTTATAATTACAGGGAGAACGGTCACCTTGTCTTCTTAATTATCCAGATGAACTAATTGTCAGAACAACTACATAATGGTTTTAAAATGCATGTATCCGATATATGGGATACAGATGTGTCTGAATTCCTTAGGAATGGTCAGGTATACATAAAATTGTGACACTTACTACAGGCATTAGCTATTTCTGCACCTCAATGACCCTCCAGTGAAGCTCCTCTGTGTTCCTCCATTGCAGGTCATTGTACTGCTAGTGAACCTGCACGCCAGTGCTGTAGATTCCTGTATGTCATCAATGCTTCCTAGTAATCTGGTTCTATATATCAGTGATCACGAAACTCCATGGTATGGCTGTCATACAGTGCTCCACTCCAGCATAGATGGTCAGCATCTCTGTGGTCTCCTCCTCAGTCCAGTTGGGCAGCCAGGTACGTTGATACCTCCTGGAAGTAGCAGTCTTGATGATAATGTTGAGAATGTCAGTATATCACAATTCAATAATTTGCTGACTGAGGCCCCACTCAGTTTGCAGGTAGCAATGGTCTGATCTGTAAATGTATCAAAATCCCTATTTAAAAGTTGCGCTTATGGCATATTATCAGGTCTTTGGAAGATAATGGACACATATCGAATATGTTCCTGTTCAACGATACCTATTGGGTACTGGCATGGAGCACCTTCCCATTGCTCCAAGCTGTTGGTTAGTGTGGCATATTTTGAGAACTTACATGAATATGAACAAATGGAATTCCAAAATCTTGAATTTTAATGAACCTCATTAATTATGTATGAGGCAAATGGGACTTAAAAGCTGTATACATGACTAATAGGAAGCTGCAAAGGTAATATTGCATGTGCTCGCGTTGTTGTGTTGGGATATGTTTCCCGTATTGTAGTCATATGCTTATCATTGTTCCTTAGAAATATATGTGTGTATGCTTAGACTGATGCACGTATAGAAAATTGTGTGCATTATAATAAATGTATGTGTCTTACTGCACTGGTGTGGGATTGGTTTGTATGCATACAGGTTGGTACATTTGCATCAGTAACATGCAGTACTTTCCCATATGCAGTTATACAGACATATTTAAACGGCACTAATGAACAGTACATAATGACGTTTTCATGGATTTTTCGTATATATTGCTGGTGACACAATACACTCTGTGCTATATGTACAACCAACTACAGATTCTGACATTATCTATATGTTGCTGTGTAGTATGTATTCATATTGCTGTTATGGATATTTATGCATTGATGCTTCTTAAAACAAGTAGTAGAGCTACTAACTCAGTACAAAAAGATCTGTTTATGAGTGCTTACCATGTACCGTCTATGGTCTGCTTACCCGTACAGAGGCTTTCTGATGTTTTCTACAAGTTATTCAATTGATAATTTTCAGATACTCTGCCAATGTGGATGGCCTTCACTGCTCAGTAGCAATTGTGTTTATATAAGCTCATAATATATATACACTTCATGTTAATATGATTGCTTTTTTTTTTTTTTTTTTTTTTTACACAGAGGGTATGTTTTTGGGCTCATATTGCATTACAGCAGCAGCCATCACACATTTCTCTTCTAGACATATGTGTAGTATGTTAATGTGAAATGCATGCAGAGTCTGTGGCTGTGTGGCACAATGCTTTTGTGTTTGGACCTCCAGTACTGTGATATCCACTGTAAGGATTTCAAATCCAATAGACAGTCTGTACAGATATCACAGTTTATGTTGTTGTTCCAAGTGTTGTGTATTCATGCATTGTTTACATATCACATAATGTTTTATATGTCACTGTTATATGGCACAAGGACTATTTACTAGATTTTTGGCATTGCACAGGACTTCAGGGAGATTAAATTGACATAAGCTGTCTACATAATCATCTCCATATTTGGGCCCCCACATCAACTTAACCATCGGTATATAACAGCCTATCAGATGCCAAACAGACCTGGGGTGACTATCTTTCACCACAGGAAATCAAAATTATAATAGATGCTCTGCACTGGACAGAGACTCCTTTGGAGGGCAGGAAATTCAGTATGGAGGAATGAAGTCTGGACCAACCTCACAAACATGATTAATGCTGTGGGAGATCACAGTAGATCCCTTAAGGCCTGTTGCTGATGGTGCTGTGACATGATCCTTCATGCAGCCAACAATGTATGTGTGTATGAGAGGTCGAGGGATACCACATGTGGTGGCCCACCATTAACACCCCCTGACGAGATCACAGATTTTCTTGTATCACTGCATGTGGCAAGTGGGGAGTTCCTCATACCTGGAGGTGGGATTGAAGCAGGTGTTCCAGGCAGCACATGTGTGTGTCACTGTACATAACACTGATGCACATAGATTAACTCAATACCTATTGCTGTTACATACATATTCATGCAAGTTTATTTTGGTTTTGCAGCAGCAGACTTGCATTGTTCACATGGGTCCACATGTGGTGATGTCAGCTAATGCAGGTGCAATGATGTTTAGCCATACAACTTCAATGCATACATAACAGTGCAAGCAACATGTGTAATATTGTCTGCATTCATTTGCACAGGTCCATCCACTTCTGCAGAACAGCAGGACTTGACAGGTGTCTCCATATACTATTACTGTGACCATTACCTGTTACTGCCTCAGCCTCCTGTCATGCCAGAACAGCAGGACTTGACAGGTGTCTCCATATACTGTTACTGTGACCATTACCTGTCACTGCCTCAGTCTCCTGTCATGCCAGAACAGCAGGACTTGACAGGTGTCTCCATATACTGTTACTGTGACCATTACCTGTTACTGCCTCAGCCTCCTGTCATGCCAGTGCTCTATACTGTCATATTCATATTTCCTTCACACTGTAACCTACAGGTACATCTTCAGGGGGCATGAGCCATGCATATGCACCTACAGACAGACCAGGTATGTTTCCCAACATGTTCATAGGTGCAGCAGTGTGTAGCAGACCTGTGTTATATGAAATTAATGTTATTAGACACAGGGACATCTGGCCATCAGGTGCACCTACAGACAGACCAGGAATGTTTCCCCAACATGTTCATAGGCTGCAACAATGTGTAGCAAACTTGTGTTATATGAAATTAATGTTATTTTTATACACAGGGACATCTGGCCATTAGGTGCACCTACAGACAGACCAGGTATGTTTCCCAACATGTTCATAGGCTACAGCAGTGTGTAGCAGAACTGTGTTATTTGAAGTTAATGTTATTTTACAGACAGGGACATCTGGCCATCAGGTGCACCTACAGACAGACCAGGTATGTTTCCCAACATGTTCATAGGCTACAGCAGTGTGTAGCAGACTTGTGTTATGTGAAATTAATGCTGTTGTTATACACAGGGACAATTGGCCATCAGATGCACCTACAGACAGACCAGGTATGTTTCCCTAACATGTTCATAGGTGCAGCAATATGTAGCAGACCTGTGTTACATAAAATTAATGTGATTATTTTTATACACAGGGACATCTAGCCATCAGGTGCACCTACAGACAGACCAGGTATGTTTCCCCAACATGTTCATAGGTGCAGCAATGTGTAGCAGACTTGTGTTGTATGAAATTAATGTTGTTGTTATACACAGGGACATCTGGCCATCAGGTGCTCCTACAGACAGACCAGGTATGTTTCCCCAACATGTTCATAGCCTGCAGCAATGTGTAGTAGACCTGTGTTATATGAAATTAATGGGTTCACTATAGAATCCCAAAATACTATAGCCGAAACCTTTAAATACCAAAACCCCATAACCACGAACCTACAGTGCAAATACACCCCACACATACACACAATCTCCCCCCCACAATCAAACAATCCTACACTAAAGACAAGCAGGGGGGCAAGCCCCCCTGCACCCCCCCCAAACTATATATACTAACTCCGAGATCGTACAATCACACAAACAAAGGTAACTCACACACACACATATCACAGCCCGTTTCACACACACACATCACAGCCAAAACACACACTAACATACACTAAAGCCCCCAACCAACACACTCAGTCATACTTACCTACACTTACACCTATGTATTCACACACCACAACACCAGAAGCTCCAAACTTCGGTATTTTGAATTTCGCGTTTCTGGTGTTTTGGAATTTCAGGGCTTCAGTATTATAATTTCAAACTACTGAAAGTCTGTATTTCAGTATTTCAAAATTATATAGGGAACCCAAAATTAATGTTATTTTATACACACGGACATCTGGCCATCAGGTGCACCTACAGACAGACCAGGTAGATTTCCGCAACATGTTCATAGGTGCAGCAATGTGTAGCAGACCTGTGTTATATGAAATTAATGTTGTTATTATACAAAGGGACATCTCTTCATCAGGTTCACCTACAGACAGACCTGGTATGTTTCCCCAACATGTTCACAGGCTGCAGCAATGTGTAGCAGACCTGTGTTATATGAAACTAATGTTATACGCAGGGACATCTGGCCATCAGGTGCACTGTACGTCACGTGAGTATCACCATATCCTGTTACTGTGTTGTATATGCCATCATGTGACTATTCCGGTGCCTGCATACATGACTGTGTTTGCATTATAAAAGACAGACTCAGTACATGGCAAGGGTGTCACTGGTATGGTATTACCTCTTTCATACATGTCATTGCTGTTACTTCTGATATTGTCCTCCATTAATACTGTATCCTTCTTCCCATGCATAGGACATCAGGTGCACTGTACGGCACGTGAGTATCACCATATTCTGTTACTGTGTTGTATATGCCATCATATGACTATTCCGGTGCCTGCATACATGACTGTGTTTGCATTATAACAGACAGACTCAGTACATGGAGACGGTGTTATTGGTATGGTATTACCTCTTTCATACATGTCATTGCTGTTACTCCTGATGTTGTCCTCCATTAATACTGTATCCTTCTACCCCTGCATAGGACGTCAGGTGCACTGTACGCCACGTGAATATCACCATATCCTGTTACTGTGTTGTATATGCCATCATGTGACTATTCCGGTGCCTTCATACATGACTGTGTTTGCATTATAACAGACAGACTCAGTACACGGAGAGGGTGTCACTGGTATGATATTACCTCTTTCATACATGTCATTGCTGTTACTCCTGATGTTGTCCTCCATTAATACTGTATCCTTCTACCCCTGCATTCGACAGCCACCATCAGCATCTCAGCCTCAAACAGCTGGTATGTGTATGTATTACCTAACATATGTTTTACCTCTCTTGGAACAGTAAAACTGGCAAGTATGTGATTAAAATCTTGTTTTTATGCCTTTGTTCCCTACAACAGCTGAATTTCATCCCTCACCTCCAGTGCTGGCTTCCCATAGGTTCATAGGTTAGTACTAGGCTATCGGCCCTAGGGTCTATACAAGCCTAGCCATAACAATTCTCTGGCAATTTCATCCCACACTGTTTACTTCCCTGGACTACTGTCTAGCAGGGTGACTGACGTGATCCCCGGGGTGAATTTCCTTTCTCCCATCCAATTGTCAAGGTTCCTTTTGAAGAGGGCCAAAGAGGCGCTCTGCTTGACATGTATGGGCAGTCTATTCCAGAGTCTGGGGAGTCTCTGGGTCAGGAACGTGTCCCTCCAGCATGTTTTGTTTATTGTGATGACAAGGTTTAGATCTTTGGAGCGTGTGGCTCTGAGGGATTGAGATTTCCTTAAGTGTAGCATGTCCAACAGCTCTGGGTTTGACATGGCCTTGTATGTTAAGCAGAGATCACCTCTGAGTAGATGATATGTGACAGAGTATAGCTGGAGTTTTTTAAGGCGGTCAGCGTAGGGCATCTGCTTTAGGCCTGTGATTGTTTTAGTTAGGTATTTCTGCGGCCTTTCTGGTTGTTGCAGATGTTTTCAGAGGTACATACCAAATGGGGCATTGTATTCTATAATGGGTCTAATGAGGGATGAGTACAGTGGGACAATGACCTCCTTTTTTATTTATTTATTTTTTTATTTATTTAACATTTGTTGACCGGGAATGTCCGACTAGGTTCCACAGAGCCTGTTTTCAGCGGAGGCCCGGGGAGAAACGCTCCAGATTTTTCCTGGATGAAAAGCCCTTAGTGATGATGTGTGCCACATAGAAGGATTTCCTGACTGTTGTGTCAATGTGGTTATCGAAGGTGAGACTACTGTCCACCTGTGTCCCTAATTCTCTTATCACACTTTTGGTGTTTAGTGTATTGCTACCTATGTGGTAATTAATGGGTACATGTTTTTTCCCAAAGGGGATAACTGTACATTTATTGGCATCGAGCTTGAGCCCATGGCTCTGGCACCAAGCATCTGTTTCTGTAAGGCCCTTTTGTATAGTATCCGCATCATTTGGGGATTCAATAATGGTGCCCAGTTTGCAGTCACCTGCGAACTTTGTTAGCCAGAGTTCCTTAGTGTTGGCCTGTACTTCAGAGAAGTAGATGCCTCACAAGAGCGGTTCCAGGACTGAACCCTGAGGTACTTCACTTGTCTGGAGTTGGGTTTGGAGTCGGCTATTTTTACAGTGTGGGTTCTGTCAACAAGCCAGTTGGCAACCCATTGAGTGACGAAGGGATTAATGCCCAGCTTAGTAAGTCTATCTATGATTCCAGAGTGGCGGATGGTGTCAAAGGCCTTGGCAAGGTCCAGATAGGCTGTGTGGACCGCCTTACTCTCATCCACGGCTCTGGAGACGGATTCAAAGATGTCAGTCAGGTTCAAGAGACGAGATAGGCCTTTCACGAACCCAAACTGGGTGGGGTCCAGTGTTTTGAAGGTTGCCAATGTCTTTGTTTATAAGTTCCATGATAATATTTTCCATGGCTTTGCAGATCAGACTCGTCAAACTGATGAGGCGGTAGTTCCCAGGATCCAAGGTGGATCCTCCCTTGTGGAGTGGGATAACTGTAGTTGTGCGCCACTCAGTGGGCACGAAGCCTGAGGTGAGGCTATGATTAAACATGACACTTAGGTGCAGTGCCAGTTCATTTTGTATTTCATGTAGTACACAGCCCGGGATGTCATCTGGTCCCATGGATGCTGTATTCTTAGCTTTGGAGAGTGTGTTTTTTTACCTGTATGGCCGTTATTACTGGAATTTGGCAATCGTCTGGTATTGAGATGGGCCATTTAGGAGGTGAGAGGGGGGTGAAGTTGGCACTAAATTGATCTGCCAGGATATTGGCAATATCCTTGGGATCATAGGTTCATAGGTTCATAGGTTCATACTAGGCTATCTGCCCGAGGGCATTTATAAGCCTAGCCCATAGTTTTGTGGCTTACGCCACCCCTTTAGTATGGGGAACTATACCCATTATTTTGCTGTGCCTCTGTCGAGCAGTGACACTGAGGTAATCCCTGGGGTATATCTGCGATCTCCCATCCATTGGTCAAGATTTCTCTTGAACAAGGCCAGAGAGGTGCTCTGCCTCACATATACCGGGATTTTGTTCCACAGCATAGAGTTTCTTTGGGTGATGAATCTATCCCTCCAGCACGTCCTATTAATAGCCGTGTCGAGGTTTAAGTCTCCCGCCCTTGTGGCTCTGACGGATCTAGATTTTTTGAGGTGAAGCATATTCATCAAATCTGGGTTTGACATGGCCTTGTATGTCAGGCACAGGTCACCTCTGAGCAAGCGGTAAGCGACTGAATAAAGCTGGAGTTCTTTCAGTCGGGCAGCATAGGACAGATTTTTGAGACCCTTTATCCTTTTGGTGAGGAACTTTTGTGGCCTCTCCAACTGCTGCAAGTGTCGGGTCAGATACATTCCGAAAGGGGCATTGTACTCAATCATTGGTCTGATGAGTGATGAGTATAGGGAGACTATGACCTCCCTTGATCTAGATGTGAATCCCTTCATGATAAGGTGGGCAATGTAGAAGGTCTTCCTAACTACTTTAGCTACATGGGTGTCGAATGACAGGCTACTGTCAACCTGGGTCCCCAGGTCCCTGATAACTTCTTTTGTGCTCAGTGGATTGCCACCTATATGGTAGCTAGGGGTAACCTTGTTTTTCCCGAAGGGTATGACTATGCATTTTTTGGCATTTAACTTTAGGCCATGGCTCTGGCACCAGTTATCCGTTTCTGTGAGACCCTTCTGAAGGATATCTGTGTCAGATGTGTTTTCGACTACAGTGCCCAGTTTGCAGTCATCTGCAAACTTTGTCAGCCATAACCCTCCTGTGTTTGCTTGTACTTTGGAAAAGTAGATGCCAAACAAGAGTGGGCCCAGGACTGAGCCCTGTGGGACACCACTTGTGACAGGCTTTGAGTCTGACATGGCGCCAGCAACTCTGACCCTGTGGGTTCTGTCACTCAGCCAGTTTGCAACCCATCTTGTGATGTATGGGTTAACATTTAAGCTGATGAGTTTTTCAATGATACCCGAGTGGGGTATTGTATCGAAGGCTTTCGCCAGATCGAGGTAGGCTGTATGGACTGCCTTTCCCTCATCAATGGCTTTGGTGACTGTTTCGTACAAGTCAACCAAGTTTAAAAGGCATGATCTGCCTTTGACAAAGCCAAACTGGGTTGGATCCAAAGTCTGTAAATTCCCTATGTCTTTATTTATGAGATCCATTATGATCCTCTCCATGGCTTTGCAGATAAGGCTTGTCAAGCTAATGGGCCGGTAATTTCCAGGGTCGGAGGAGGCACCGCCTTTGTGAAGTGGGACCACAGTCGCAGTGCGCCACTCCCTGGGTACATATCCAGAGGTGAGACTATGATTAAACAGCTGTCCTAGCTGTGGGTTTAATTCCTCGTTGAGTTCGTGGAGCACACAGCCAGGGACACCATCAGGTCCCATGGATGCTGTGTTTTTTGCTTTGGAGAGAGCAGTTCTCACTTGGGTGTTAGAGATGTTTGGGGGGCTGCAATCGTTTGGTATAGATATCTCTCCTTTTGGGGGGGAGAAGTTTGCACTGAACCTGTCAGCCAGTATGTTGGCAATGTCTGTAGGATCAGTAATCTTCACATCATTTTGAACTAGTTCTGAGCATATTTGGGAGTTTCCTCCCAGGTTTCTAACATAGCTAAAGAAGGCCTTATGATTGTCTTTTGAGTCTTTAGCTATTTTTCTCTCAAAATTTGCTTTGGATGATTTTATGAGAGCTCTTAGTTTTTACTTATAGTGATCAAAGGTGTCTTACCTTTTAAGGATTTTGCTCTATCTTGTAGTAGCTTCCTCCTTTGTTGTAGAGTTTGTTTATGGCTGGGGTCCACCAGACTGGACGCTTGCCTTTGGTACAAAGAGTCTTTGTTTTGCTTGGGATTGCCTTATCCATGCAGTCCTGCAGGTGCTGGTAGACGGCATTTGTAAGTGATTCAGCGGCTTGAGTACTGTTTTCCCGGCTCGGGGCCTTAAAGGAGACCACACTAGTCTTTAGAAGTGTGAAGTCGGCTTTCGAGAAGTTCTTTACTGTGGTCTTTTTATTTCAGGTGGGGTGGGATGAGGACCTCCAGCGAGATTAGTTTGTGATCTGATCTCACCAGTGAGGGGTATACTTCGGTGTTGAACATTGTGCTCCCATGTTCGTGATGATGAGATCAAGTATGTTTTCTCCTCTTGTGGGGATGGTGACTAGTTGTTCCATGGCATTTGAGTTTATGAATTCCAGGAACTTTTGGGCTAGGGTGTTTGGGCTTGAGTAGTGTTCCCAGTCTATATTAGGGTAATTGAAGTCACCTAGTATGATGGTGTTTGGAGATACATTTATCCCCTCCAGTGTTTTCAGGAAAGCCATGTGAGGTTCCTGAGTTTGTGAGGGTGGCCTGTAACATGCTACAATTTGCAGAGCAGTCTTGCCTATGGTTAATTGCACCTGGATGGTCTCCGATGCATCGTGCGTTGCCACCAATCTTGAGGTGTGGGTGTCCTTGATGAATATGGATACCCTCCTCCTTTCTTGGTATTGTCCGGATTTTGGGGCCGGAACGCATGATATGAGGTAAAACCTGATAGTGCTGGGGTGCTCTCAGGAGCCTTGAACCAGGTTTCTGTCACAGCACAGACATCGATGTTCTCCATACTGAGAAGGGCCTCGAAGAGTGCATTTTGAGATTGAGACTTCTGGCATTGAGCAGCATTACCCTTAGTTTTTTCCTTTTTGTGTTCTAGGTGGTAGGTTTAGAATTTGAGCCTTGCCTAAAAAGGCACTATGGGGTGGCAAGAGCCTTTGCCAATATCCGAATCCCAGGGTGACAGGTGCAAGCCGCCTCTCTTTACAACAGCGTGGCTTGTCCAGCATGTCATCCCAGGCAGACAGACATTGGATCCCCTTTGAATGACACCAGAGTTTAAGCCAATTGTTAAAGCTGATCATCTTATCTCTGTATTGTGGCATCATTCTTGGTGAAGGTAGGATACTGCTCAAGGTCAGGGTCATACCTGCCTGGGCTACATAATCAGAGAGCTCCTCAATGTCTCTTTTCATGTAGTCCAAGGAGGTGCGTCTCGTCGTTTACACCAGCATGGACAATGACTGAGTCGACTTGTACCTGCTGTTGAGAGACCTGAGTGCTTGCGTTGTGTGGCAGATTCTAGCCTCCGACAGGCAGCTTACTGTAACCCTCTCCTTACTCGGGGCGGAGAGGACGCCAGTGTGTCTGACTATGGAGTCACCAATGACTAGTGTGTCTGGCATTTGGTTGGGCCTTAAGGGCTGGAACTGTTGGAAACTCGGACTGTGAGGTCTATGGGTTGCAGGTGTTGTGTTCTGAGGTGTGGTTTGTGTTTGGGTGTCTGCTTTGGTGGCCTCTGCTGTTTTGGTAGATTTTTATCAGAGCCCCTCAGTATGTCTTTTTGTGTGTTTATGTGTATGATTTGAGGTTGTGATGGTACTATGTGTGACTGGGTCTATAGTGTGTGTGGTAACCTTCTCCTCCTGTCTGGTCTTGCCAGTCCTATGTTGAGAGAGCTCAGCCTCCAGTTTGGCCGTATAGTTGCATCTCTCGCATGTATTTGTGTTTTGTGGGAGGAGGAGAGGGTTGTCTGTGTACATGAGACAATTGTAACATTGCCTCAATATTCCCAGGTTCACCAGCTGAGCGGGAGAGGACACTAGCAACTGATCCCTCGACATGCTAGAAGGAATAGACAGAAAAACTTTAAAAGAGATTCCGGGGGATCAGTATATTTAAAGCCATTCTGTTGTAGCTCAGAGCATTGCCATTTAGATTCTTGACATAATTATAGAATGCCTTGTGGTTGTCTTTGGAATCTTTGGCAATTTTATTTTCGTAACTAGCTTTGAAGGATTTTATGAGAATATCAGGTTTGTGTTACGCTAGTATTCCTTATCAATGTTGTATATATTGCATATCTAAAATAATTGTCTACTCCCTGTTATATAGGTTCCATGGGCCATGCATGGATAAGAACTCCTGGTAAGTCATTATCTGTAACATTGTAGTGAGATGTATGTGGCATATGTCATTAATGATATACAACATGTGATATAAACACAGTTTCCTGACCTTTGTCACCTGTCTCTTCTTTTAGCATGTCCACTACCTTTGTCCTCCATTATCCTGTCCACTGATCCCGATGTGGGATCTGATGTATCTTATTATGGTAGTATGGCCCCTGGTACACTGGACACAGGTTTGGTGATACAGTCTGACCCAGATGATGACAGTCATGTGGATAATGATTTAGCCTCAGATGTGGAGGAAAACTTGTCCTGCCATTCTGACAATGAGGGAGATCAGATGGTGGACAGGATGAGGATTGTGGACCACAGCCCCATGTTGAGTCTCCTGCTGATGTTGACACTTCACAACATGTCTATATTGCCTGTCTCAGTAGATATAGACATGTAGCTGGTGTGCATGGGCATGTGTCAGAGGGTGTCTGCTTAGTCCTACAGGCAAATTAACATTCCCAGCAATGTCATGGATCTGATATCCCTGCACTTGCCTGTACCACAGATCATGTTGCACACCAGCTGGGTGTGCTGCATGAAGGACAGGAGCGTAGATACATTGAGGTCATGGTGGCACTGGCTGTACAGAATGAAAGTAAGTTATCTATAGCAAAATCCATTGAATACCTGGCTACAGAAGTAATAAAGCAGTGCTTTAGTACAAGCAGGGTTCTGGGTGCTCTGACTGTGCTTAACCAAGTGCCACATGGGAGTGGCATGTCCTCTCTCAACAGGCCAGCTGTTCTCCATTGGGCATCTATGTAAATGCTGCAACATGCACAACCTTCTGCTGGTAGCCCATCCGATGGCAGTCATGACCAATCAACTTGCAGTCATGATCCTTCCCACATGCTGTCATCAGTCTGTCAGTCTCCTCGGTGGAACAACCTGGGCCAAGTGTTTCCAAACATGATAGGGGCAGACCAGATCTCTGTGAGCTCTCAGCATGGATACCCTAGACAATGATGAAGAAAACTGCTTGAAACCACCACGATATAATCCAAATAACATTTATTGTAAAAGTAGAACAGGAACGAGCGCTTTCACACAAACAAGTTGTGCTTCATCAGGTTACAATCATTCAAAGAATTCCATTTTCTTTTATAGAAACCCCTTGTCATAGTTAATCAATTAATCCCATTAATTGTGATCAATTAACAAACTATAAGCTCGTTTACAATAATAAAACTTGAATAAATGAAATAATAATACTGTTTTTAGCTATCTAACATTATATTTAAAACCAACATGAGAAATCTATTAAATGTTTCGTTTAAAACACATCATTATATCTCTCATTTAAATGAATACTATATTAATTGATGGAATACATAAAGTTGTTCAGACATAATCAAACCAGGAAGCCATGCCCATATTTAGAAAAAGAAGCAATCTATAGTATATCACATTAATTAATGAAATACATAAAATCATTCAAACATAATCAAATCAGGAAGCCATGCCCATATTTAGGAAAGGAAGCAATCTATAGTATAGCTTCCACTAAATTTCTATTTAATAGTCCTAGCTCGTTTCTAAAAGCATGTTCACATTATATATTATTACATCTAATATAGATGCTTATTTCAGGACGATTAAAACATTGACATTTATACAGTCATAAGAATTACAATAGGGGCTACATCGTCTCAACGTATTAACCAAGGGCCTTTTGTAAACAACATTCGTTGTTAAAACAAGCCTACAGTCAAGTATATTTGTACTTGTGCCATAGTGGGTTTACACATCCAGGAAAAGGAACCATCATGTTGTAGCAGCTAGCCAAGCAATATGTTTAGCACAGCAAAAACGCTGCCATACTAACCATGTCGAAAATTGTATAGTCATAAAATCTATGACTATAATTAGGTTCTAACATTAAAAAGTCAAGACATGACGAATGTCCAAAATATGTATATATCCTATAAAACACACATGGATCTTATAAATAATCCCATTCAATCAAAAACTGAAGTCATAAGTTAAAATAAATACTACAAACAAAGAAATGAGGTAAAATAAACATAACAGTAGGATTGGCACTCAGCTATAGTATAATCTCAATAACTAGTGCTAAAGACTGAGCTATGAAGTATCATTATTTGTATTTTTAAAATTTAACGTAGATCGGTACTACGGATTCAAACCTCATGGCAAGATGTTCACGTAAGTTATCTATAGCAAAATCCATTGAATACCTGGCTACAGAAGTAATAAAGCAGTGCTGTAGTACAAGCAGGGTTCTGGGTGCTCTGACTGTGCTTAACCAAGTGCCACATGGGAGTGGCATGTCCTCTCTCAACAGGCCAGCTGTTCTCCATTGGGCATCTATGTAAATGCTGCAACATGCACAACCTTCTGCTGGTAGCCCATCCGATGTGGGCCCGGCAGTCATGACCAATCAACTTGCAGTCATGATCCTTCCCACAGTGTCTCCACATGCTGTCATCAGTCTGTCAGTCTCCTCGGTGGAACAACCTGGGCCAAGTGTTTCCAAACATGATAGGGGCAGACCAGATCTCTGTGAGCTCTCAGCATGGATACCCTAGACAATGTCAGAGTAACGGTGTAGTGTCAGTCTCACCCCATGGTAGTGATGATTGCTGTGCAGAACACTGACAATGTCATCTGTCTGTGGTTGTTGTGAAGTCTGATGCCACGGGAGTTTGATATTTTTACTAACCATATGTGACTCCATTTAGTACATTGCACTTTATTCATATTTTACATTGATATATGTTGCTTGTCATATTGAAAAGAAATTATGTATGATGTCCTGAATTCATTTCCTCTTTGCATCTTTTGACAGTGGACAGATAGGAATGTGTTTCACAGAGGTATGTCCCTTGTTTTTGCCATACACACATACACCACTATGAGTCTGTATGCATGGTTGTGTCACTTGCCTGAATTGATGATCCATGTTGTGATAGTTGTATACGTTCATACTGTTATATGTTGGAATTATGTTGCTATATCTGATTCTCAGTGAGTACATATACTGGGTTATTGCCATTAGATGCAATCTGTGCTGCTGTGGTGGGGAAATACCTGAACATCAATTTTTAATCTGTGCACTTTTGTACATGTGTTTTGTTATGACTCAGAGATGTCACACACTGCCAAGATGCCTTTGCTTGGACTTGTAGTTACAACCTACATTGCCTGTTTATTCTGCGCCTGTGACCTTCTGCTCCTCGTGATAACTGTAGAATGTCAGTTCCACACATCTGGGGTTCTTGGGAGAAGTCACCCACACCTGCAGCTGAAAGACTGCCACATGTTGTTAACTGTGTGCACCATGCTATACAATATGCTGTCATCTAAGATGCCTTTTCTGGTTTGTATGGGAATGCACCCTGGATGTGTTCAGACATCTGAACCTAGCTTTCAGTACATCAAAGACTTGATCACTGGCATTTTGTGCTTTAGTTTGTGCTCTGTTGTAGGCCTCTTCTGCAGGGTTTGACAGTTCACTGCAGGGGGTCATTAGCCATGACTCAGGTGGATAACCACTGTCACCTGTTGTGGGGAGTGGATACATATGTTGTCATCATGACTAATGTTGACAGGGATATCCTTATCTTAAATCCTAGCTGTGTTTCTCTATTAACCAATAATATACCCTAAGGCATTTTACCTTGCTGGAATGCAGCCTTCAGACTATCCTCTCTCTCCATATGGCAGCATCATGGACACTTCCAGGGTGTTTTGCCATGGTGTTTGTTATGCTGCCATCTGCTGCACACAGAACCTGGCAGTTCAGAGATGGCCACCCCTTTCTGTTGATGTATCTGTCTGCTTCTGAATGCACAGGGAGTCTTAATAGGTATGTGGGACCAGTCTATTGCACCAAGTACATGAGGGAAGTTTTCAAGATTATATAACTGTTGAATAACAGTTCTCTGCTCCATGGTGGCAGATGGAAAGCTTATGTATTCATCTATCTTGTTGCATGTTGCTGTTTGGAATTTTGACAGGATACAACTGGCAGTTGTATGTGACACTCCTACTGCATCCTGCATGCATCTTTAGAATGTCCCAGATGCCAGTACACCTAGGGTCAATCATACTTTTGTTTTGAGAGGGATGGTGTTGCCTTGCAGTGTCCACACAGACGTGTGTGGGGTACAAATGTTGCCCACAGCCTGCACCAGCTGTCTCTCTATGCAGTACCTGTCAGTGATTTCTTGACCTAATAGTTGGCTTAGTTGCAGCCTTTCTCTCTCTCTTTTTTGCTGGCTGCCTTTTAGGATGCACAACCAGAGTCTCCTTCATAATTTGCAGTACAGCAGCCTGTTGCAGTTAAGTTTTTTTTCAGTGCTGTGGATTCTGTAGGATTCTGTGGGAATAGCTTCCATTCTTTATGTTACATTATGGCATTATATGAGGAGTTTGTAACTTCCATTCTTTATGTTACAGTATGGCATTATATGAGGAGTTTGTAGCTTCCATTCTTTATGTTACAGTATGGCATTATATGAGGAGTTTGTAGCTTCCATTCTTTATGTTACATTATGGCATTATATGAGGAGTTTGTAGCTTCCATTCTTTATGTTACAGTATGGCATTATATGAGGAGTTTGTAGCTTCCATTCTTTATGTTACAGTATGGCATTATATGAGGAGTTTGTAGCTTCCATTCTTTATGTTACAGTATGGCATTATATGAGGAGTTTGTAGCTTCCATTCTTTATGTTACAGTATGGCATTATATGAGGAGTTTGTAGCTTCCATTCTTTATGTTACAGTATGGCATTATATGAGGAGTTTGTAGCTTCCATTCTTTATGTTACATTATGGCATTATATGAGGAGTTTGTAGCTTCCATTCTTTATGTTACAGTATGGCATTATATGAGGAGTTTGTAGCTTCCATTCTTTATGTTACAGTATGGCATTATATGAGGAGTTTGTAGCTTCCATTCTTTATGTTACATTATGGCATTATATGAGGAGTTTGTAGCTTCCATTCTTTATGTTACAGTATGGCATTATATGAGGAGTTTGTAGCTTCCATTCTTTATGTTACATTATGGCATTATATGAGGAGTTTGTAGCTTCCATTCTTTATGTTACAGTATGGCATTATATGAGGAGTTTGTAGCTTCCATTCTTTATGTTACAGTATGGCATTATATGAGGAGTTTGTAGCTTCCATTCTTTATGTTACAGTATGGCATTATATGAGGAGTTTGTAGCTTCCATTCTTTATGTTACATTATGGCATTATATGAGGAGTTTGTAGCTTCCATTCTTTATGTTACAGTATGGCATTATATGAGGAGTTTGTAGCTTCCATTCTTTATGTTACATTATGGCATTATATGAGGAGTTTGTAGCTTCCATTCTTTATGTTACAGTATGGCATTATATGAGGAGTTTGTAGCTTCCATTCTTTATGTTACAGTATGGCATTATATGAGGAGTTTGTAGCTTCCATTCTTTATGTTACAGTATGGCATTATATGAGGAGTTTGTAGCTTCCATTCTTTATGTTACAGTATGGCATTATATGAGGAGTTTGTAGCTTCCATTCTTTATGTTACATTATGGCATTATATGAGGAGTTTGTAGCTTCCATTCTTTATGTTACAGTATGGCATTATATGAGGAGTTTGTAGCTTCCATTCTTTATGTTACAGTATGGCATTATATGAGGAGTTTGTAGCTTCCATTCTTTATGTTACATTATGGCATTATATGAGGAGTTTGTAGCTTCCATTCTTTATGTTACAGTATGGCATTATATGAGGAGTTTGTAGCTTCCATTCTTTATGTTACAGTATGGCATTATATGAGGAGTTTGTAGCTTCCATTCTTTATGTTACAGTATGGCATTATATGAGGAGTTTGTAGCTTCCATTCTTTATGTTACATTATGGCATTATATGAGGAGTTTGTAGCTTCCATTCTTTATGTTACAGTATGGCATTATATGAGGAGTTTGTAGCTTCCATTCTTTATGTTACAGTATGGCATTATATGAGGAGTTTGTAGCTTCCATTCTTTATGTTACAGTATGGCATTATATGAGGAGTTTGTAGCTTCCATTCTTTATGTTACAGTATGGCATTATATGAGGAGTTTGTAGCTTCCATTCTTTATGTTACAGTATGGCATTATATGAGGAGTTTGTAGCTTCCATTCTTTATGTTACAGTATGGCATTATATGAGGAGTTTGTAGCTTCCATTCTTTATGTTACAGTATGGCATTATATGAGGAGTTTGTAGCTTCCATTCTTTATGTTACATTATGGCATTATATGAGGAGTTTGTAGCTTCCATTCTTTATGTTACAGTATGGCATTATATGAGGAGTTTGTAGCTTCCATTCTTTATGTTACAGTATGGCATTATATGAGGAGTTTGTAGCTTCCATTCTTTATGTTACAGTATGGCATTATATGAGGAGTTTGTAGCTTCCATTCTTTATGTTACAGTATGGCATTATATGAGGAGTTTGTAGCTTCCATTCTTTATGTTACAGTATGGCATTATATGAGGAGTTTGTAGCTTCCATTCTTTATGTTACAGTATGGCATTATATGAGGAGTTTGTAGCTTCCATTCTTTATGTTACATTATGGCATTATATGAGGAGTTTGTAGCTTCCATTCTTTATGTTACAGTATGGCATTATATGAGGAGTTTGTAGCTTCCATTCTTTATGTTACATTATGGCATTATATGAGGAGTTTGTAGCTTCCATTCTTTATGTTACATTATGGCATTATATGAGGAGTTTGTAGCTTCCATTCTTTATGTTACAGTATGGCATTATATGAGGAGTTTGTAGCTTCCATTCTTTATGTTACATTATGGCATTATATGAGGAGTTTGTAGCTTCCATTCTTTATGTTACATTATGGCATTATATGAGGAGTTTGTAGCTTCCATTCTTTATGTTACATTATGGCATTATATGAGGAGTTTGTAGCTTCCATTCTTTATGTTACATTATGGCATTATATGAGGAGTTTGTAGCTTCCATTCTTTATGTTACATTATGGCATTATATGAGGAGTTTGTAGCTTCCATTCTTTATGTTACAGTATGGCATTATATGAGGAGTTTGTAGCTTCCATTCTTTATGTTACAGTATGGCATTATATGAGGAGTTTGTAGCTTCCATTCTTTATGTTACAGTATGGCATTATATGAGGAGTTTGTAGCTTCCATTCTTTATGTTACAGTATGGCATTATATGAGGAGTTTGTAGCTTCCATTCTTTATGTTACAGTATGGCATTATATGAGGAGTTTGTAGCTTCCATTCTTTATGTTACATTATGGCATTATATGAGGAGTTTGTAGCTTCCATTCTTTATGTTACAGTATGGCATTATATGAGGAGTTTGTAGCTTCCATTCTTTATGTTACAGTATGGCATTATATGAGGAGTTTGTAGCTTCCATTCTTTATGTTACAGTATGGCATTATATGAGGAGTTTGTAGCTTCCATTCTTTATGTTACATTATGGCATTATATGAGGAGTTTGGAACCAGAGTCTGCGTTGCAGTTTGGTGCATTTAAGTTGCACTGGGTGTGGACAGTGTGTTTTGGAATCTGGTTGTGTGTGGAATCTACAAATATTTCTACACTGAATAGTTAAGTAGTCAGACTGCTTCCAGTGTATCCAAATATTTATACACTGAGTAGTTAAGTAGTCAGACTGCTTGCAGTGTATCTTCTGGATTCACTTCCACATCTGATGCACTGAAGTGTTCCTTCAGCATGCTGTGCTGCCTGCAACTATCTTTTGGCATCCGGACCACTGGAGTACAGTGACAAAAAAAAATATTCTAGTAATTGCTCAACACCAAAAAACTTTTTCAGAGTCTTACGCCTTTGTTTGGTCACAGATACATGTCTTGCAGCTTGCAACATTTCTGTTTGAATAATCCCGGTAGCACTTGCTATACCAGTCATTGGGTGGGGGGCTGCCTTGCTGAATGCATGCATTGGAGTAGCTAGCTAGGTACAAGATAGTGGCTGTTTCTACAAAATGAGAGGATGCCAAAGATATGGGGGCACATTTTTGTTAGCATGAATAATAGCATTTTGTTGGCATTTTCTGTCTCCTTTATTGCTTGATAGTTATTGAAAATCGTCTTTGGACATTGAAATAATTTTTTGTTAGAAGGGATAGGAGTCATATAATTAGTCGTTTTATCATAGGACGCACACATTACATGTATGCAAAGATGTGCACAATTGTAGACAATTGGGAGGATGATCAGTTCTTCTGTGGCATATCTTTAGAATGTACAAAGAAATTAGATCACCTGAGAAATACCTATGTACAGGGAGGATTTGCAAACTCACCCCAGAAGGTTCCTCAGCTGAGAAGTGCACTGGAGAACCAGGCACTGCGAAGCAACAATACTACCTACTATGCTATAACATAAAACGCTGTAAGGGAAGGAAAAAACACATATCTTTTAGCTCTTTTGCATTGTTGCTGTTATTGCTTGATTTAAATGTTTTATCTGGCTGAAACCCATGCTAGGCAGGAGCAACTTTTTTTTTTATTTCACTTAATACAAAGCAAAGAACCTCTTAACTGCTGAACCTTTTCATCCAGTCTGTTTAGATTATGTAGACTGGTTAACTGTATTTTTGTTGTTTGAATGTAAAAGCCTTTACCTCCAAAGTGCTTCAACACTTATTTACAAAATCTTCAGGGAATTCTGCTGGCATAATTTAAAACTTCTCTGGTCTGAGCTTCTTCAATCAACAACAAAGGAGCAGCTGCATCTTGAATTTTAATGAAACATTATAATTAATTTTTATGCAACATATGCAGAAAATGAAAGGTTCACTTTTATACAGATGCAGATACTCTCTTCACGTCTAAAATAATGTCACTGTTATACATTTGTTTTGTTAGTTTTTCTTTAGTTTATTCTCAAGAGAACTGGTAAGTTACTTATTTCTTTTCAGATGATTGTTTTATTATAAAAGTTGTATTCGGTCAACTTACAAAGGCAATTTTGGCCTGAATTCCACCCTAACTTCAAATGAAAATATTTCCCTACCATGTAAAGATATTGTGAAATTTTCAGGACATGACCACCTGATAATTCCACTTTCATTTTGTTTTGTATAGTGTCGTATCTTTTATGGACATTGATAACACAGTCTCATGTATGGCCATACCTGTCATAGTAGGGCCAGCCTTAGGTAAACTGGCACCCAGTGAGAAAAGCCTCCATGCACACACACACTCATCTTCCACTTTCTCTCTTATTCCCTTCTGTTAGCAGATAGTATCCATAATCTGATCAATACTGTGTGTTTGTTAATTTAAACTGAGACCACAGTGGCCTACTGATACAAGGTTATCCTGTTTTTCCACCTGAAAATGGTTAAGAAATGACTTAGTTTCAGAGCAGTCCTTGGTCAATTGTGATTCTTTCTCAAACACTAACTTGTCTTTGCTTTGGCTCATTAGCAGCAGTACAAAGAACTGCCTGCTCACACCCTTGTTCTTCCCTCCCCCTTCCCTGTTTATTACCTTAAGACAATCTCAAAGTTAATAAATATTACCTGTGGCAGGCACCATTTTTAAAACTACAATCACCCTTGTCACTATCATATGTTCATTCATCAATTAACTCTGTTACCTGATTGTTTCCAACCCCCTCATAAGAGCAACTAACAGGGTCTCTACCTGCTTCGCTCCCCACCCTGCCCCCTATTCCCTCCCGCCCCCAGTGGTCCCACCTTTATTACACTCACAAACCCCTCCCATCTTTCCAGTAGCCAACCACAGCGCTAACCCAACACTACCTCCTCCATATTTCCACTACTATCACACCTCCTCAACTAACATATGCAAGCATACCTTACCTATGCTCATTGCATGCACTCTCCTTGCATATCTTACATCCTACCAAAGCTCTATCATTCCCGCACTCAACCACTACCAGTGTACTACTGCTCACACCACCACTCATGTCTCACCCTCACTCAGCTCCCCTCCCACCAACTCAGGAACCATCCCTGTGCACCCCCCACATATTCTACCAGCTATATTACTCAAACATAAAGCATCCCTACAACTTAACATAGTAACCCTCCCACCATACCTATTACCCAAAGAGCACAATCATAAAGTTTCCCTTATAAACAAACACATTCAAAAACTGAGAAAACTAATAACCTCATGCATATCAAAACTAGCCCTAAGTGGAGATATCCACCCCAACCCTGGCCCTCCCGTCTCCAACCCCAATCATCATAATCAGACTAGAAACCACAACTTCTCCCATATTACAGATAATAGAAAGCCAAATGACTTCCTTCTTCTAAGCCTAAATATTAGAAGTATATCCAACAAAGTCCATGAACTCCATGCCACCATAGACTTGTACTCCCCAGATATAGTCATCCTGACAGAAACCTGGCTAAAACCTCACATTACCAGTGAGCAAATACTCCCTACAGGTTATGGCATACTAAGAGTAGACCGGCTAAACAAGAAAGGAGGCGGTGTAGCTATAATATTTAAACAGCATCTAAACATCCAGATCTTAAAATCATCAGCTCCACAAATAGGCAATGAAGAAACAATATATTCCAACCTCAAAATAAACCAAAACAAAACCATCAACATAATTGGATGCTACTTCCCACCTAGCCAAAACATCCCTCCACTAGAAAACCTCCTCAGCTGGTCTACCCACCATCTCCCCCAAGAAACTATCATTTTAGGTGATTTCAATATTGACTGGCAATCCTGTTCTGGCAACCATCCAACCCATCATGTAAACCTTCATGGCTTCACCCAACTAGTCCAGTCGCCAACCAGGATAAATAAAAACTCCAGCAAGCACACTACCCTGGAATGGATACTAGTCAGTAAGAGCCCCCAGTCATATGTAACAGGCGGCTTATCAGATAGCCTCAGTGATCACTCCCCAACATTCCTACTGAAAAAATACGTATACCAAGCTAAACCTGTCATCTGCCGTCAGATACGTAAAAAAATAAACTTTAACCCACTCACATTCATCTCATCCCTCAAAGAATATAACTGGCATCCTCTAAAGTACCTCAGTCTTGATGACGCAGTTGCATTTTTTAATACTACCTTCCTGAGCATCCTTAATTACCATGCCCCCATAAGACTTTCCAGAATCAAAACACAACCCTCCCCATGGCTACAGAAAACCACTAAGTCAGAAATGAAAAACAGGGATAAAGCCTGGGAACATTGGCGCAAAACCAAGACCCCCTCAGCTAGACAAAAATTCCTAGAACTACGCAATAGAGTCAAAAAGCTAATAAAACAGGACAAATTCCAATACTACCAGTTTGCCCTAGACACTTCCGAACACAGCCCCAAACAATTCTGGTCCTCCATAAACTCCATCCTCCACCCAGGTAAAGTCAGTACCCCTCCTCCTAACATCCCTCACTCCTCAGAAAATATTGCTACCTCATTCAACACATACTTCACACAAACCATACTATCACTAGCTAAACAACACAACCCCCCTCCCCTCCAATCCACACTTCAACTACTAATCTCCCCACTGCCTTCTCTTTTTCTCCTGTACCTACCTCCAACATAAAAAAACTCTTAACTAAACTTAAACCCACCAAATTAGCAGCAGACAACCTCCCAAGTGAATACCTACAAATTGCAGCTGATGCTCTGGCCTACCCAGTATCCATCTTGATTAACCGATCTCTGTCAGAAAGTTATGTTCCCACACTGTGGAAAGTATCACATATAATTCCCTCCACAAAGGCGGACCCTCCACAGAACTAACCAATTACCGCCCCATAGCTATTCTCTCTCCACTCTCCAGAATACTAGAGAGATGCATACACTCTCAGGTCTCAGACTACCTCCTTACTAACAACCTCCTTTCCAATACTCAGCATGGTTTCCGACCAAACCATAGCACCACCACTGCCTTACTCTCCTTTACTAACACTATCCTTCAGCATAAAAACAATGGCTATCTCTCCTCTGCTACTTTCCTAGACCTATCTAAAGCATTTGATATGGTCCCACACAAACAACTTATCTCTGTCCTCAATAAACTATCCTTCTCACAATCAGTCACCCACTGGTTTCAGAGTTACCTGTCTGACCGCCAACAGTTGGTTGTATGGCAGAATGACATATCACCCCAACTACCTGTCTCCATAGGGGTTCCCCAAGGATCCATCCTTGGACCCCTACTCTTCTCTGTTTTCACAAATAATCTAGCCTCTGCCACCACACATGGCACACTCATACAATACGCAGATGACTCGACCATCATCTGCTCGGCCCAGTCCCTACCCAAACTGAAAAAAGTCACACAGGAAGCCTTTTCCTCTGTTGAAACCTGGTTATCCAATGCCCAATTAATACTCAACCCAAACAAAACTAAACTACTCATCTTCCAACCCACCAAACATACTCAAAACAACTCTCACTTTAAAATCACAGCAAAAGACAGCACCACTATATTCCCAACTGAACACACCAAATTGCTAAGAGTGGAAATAGACAATAACCTAAAATTTGACATTCACATATCCATGACCATAAAAAAGGTCCACAAAAACTAGGAGTGTTATACAGAAGTAAGCATCTTCTCACCAAAGCAGCAAATATTTCAATGGCAAATTCCCACCTTATCTCCAACCTACTTTATGCCTCTCCAATATATTCCAACCTAAGGCAATGCAATCTAAACAAGCTAGAGACCTGCTACAACAAAATTGCCAAATTCCCCACAGGGGCATCCTACCGTAGTCACCACTGTCTCTCACTTGCTGAACTGGGCTGGCTTGAACTCCCTCACCTCCTTCAATGGTATCAACTCTCACTCGCCCACAAACTAGTAAACCATCCACTAAATGTCCCATCCCTCCAGAATCTACTCCAACCCTATCGCACCACCAGACCACTAAGATCCAGTAACAAAAATTACTTGCAGATCACTAAAGCCAATAACTCTGCTGGTGAAGCACTATTCTCTTGCACCATAGCCAAATTATGGAACTCCCTCCCACCCACAATTACCTCTGTACCATCATGCACCCACTTCAAAACTTTACTAAAAGCGCACCTAAAAACATGCTGGCTATGCCCTTGCAACTCCCACTCTAATATCACCCACCCCATCCAACCAGTACCTTTCTTTCCACTCCACTAACTACCTTGATTATAGCAAGCTCAGATGCTCTTAAGCCTAGTACTTATACAGCAGGAACTTTTTATTTTAACATTTGTTAATGTCTGTTATGTACTTCACAGATAAAGATTCTAGTTGTCTACTGATGTACTATGTTCTTCATCTGTTAATATGTTGTAAGTAATTGCTATGTAAATTGTTAATCGCTACGTATTCCAATGTAACCACTGTCTGTTTATTTTAACTGTGGAGCTTTTCTCCCCGGGCCTCTGCTGAAAATGGACCTACGTCCAGTCGGACACTCCCGGTCAACAAATATAAGTAAATAAATAAATAAATAATGCCCCTCCACTCCATCTTGGCCTACTTGTACTATCCACTGTGCAGTTTTTTTCCTTTTCTCGGTTTGTCTTATTATTGATTGATTTTTTTGCAGTTATTGATTCATTGAATTCATTCATAGGTAGGTACTAGGCTATCGGCCCATGGGCCTAATTAAGCCTAGTCAACAAGGTTCCCTGGCTTATGCCACCCAAGAAATTTAATTTCCTGTGCCCCTGAAGACTGTGCTCTGATAACTGTGAAGAAAACAACTGCATTAAGCTGAAGGTCTGGGGTCTGCAAGGTGCCAGAAGCCATGGGGTTCTAGCTGTTCTGAGGTGCATTTTAGAGGTTTTTTAAACAACCTTTTCATCTGATGGCTGGTTGAAGACAAGTCATGATCAAAGAAAGACATTTAGTTATTCTATACAACTTTGTTTTTTTCCTTCACCCTTTCAGCACATCCTAGCTGACCAAGACTACACTATATTAACTGCAGTGAAAATAACTGAATTAAGCCGGGCAGCCCCCAAAAATCATCGGGTTACATTTTTAACAACTTTTCATCCAGTGATTATCTGAACAGAAATTATGATTAAGGGAAGAGATTTAGGCTTAATCATCAGCCTTGGTTTCCCTCAGTCCTTTCAACACACCCTAACTGGCCAGGACTATACTGTAATATCTAAAGTAAGTCAGGACTGTAGGGGATACTAGATACCAAAAGCCATGGGACTGTAAATGCTCTGAGATGCAGGTTAGAGCTTCTTACAGCATTTTGATTCCCCGATGGTCTGAACAAAAATCACAGATAAGGGGAAAAATTTCAGTCTACCATTTTATTTCAGGTTCTTAATGCTTAAACTTAACCGAATAACAGTGCACAATAAACAACAAAGGCAAAAGGTTGTGATGATACATAAATCATATCTGTAAATAGTACCTGCCTCCCTACACTTCCTTGAAAAATGGTAATTTTCTGTGTATCCCCATCTGGCATTAAATTGGGATGAAAATTTAGGGACAGATGGCAGCAGTATTATATTTCAGGTCACTGCTGTCATATACAGCATGCCTCCTCACCCCTACTCACAAAATATAGCCAACATCTATGTGTCCCTCTGATGTCAGACATGGACAAAACTGAAGCAACAACAAGTAGAACATGTTTGCTATCAGGCATAAATAGAGAATGTAACTTTACCCACCTCCAAAAGATAGGCACCTGTATATGCATTTTATGTTTAATTGTGAGGATAATATAAACAAAATAATAACAGTAATGTTTCCAACTTACTATTGAATGGTTAGCTGTACCTGTACAAGCTTAATGTCCATCTCTGTATCACTGTGAAATATGTGATGAAAGCTACAGAAATACTGTTCACATTGTCCCCAGCCCAACACAAGATGGGGATCTCTGAGGTTTGGCAGGAAACGTAAAGAAAGAATGAAAGCATCCCCACTTCACTACACAATCTACAGTGACCTTCTTTGTACACTTCTGAGCAGGTGGCATTCAGGACAGCTGTCACTACTACTAAGCCCGTGCCAAAATCCACTTCTACAGTGTTGGTATGTATGCGGGGAGGCACCAACCCCCCAAAAAACTATAGAGATCTATATATTCTGTGATGTATCATCACTTTTTTGAGAAAACTGAGCAAGTGACAAGAAAGTTAGTTACTTTCACCCAGCCAACCCCAAACAAGCAGTTATTGCCAAGTCATTGTACAATTTAGGTGTCAGATTGTAATAAGAGGATGACCATATAACCTTTGTCATAAACAAACAATTGCCATATATTAAAATATTCTAAGTTGCTTCACACAAACTTTTATAGTCCTGCAAAGCTGGAATAATAAGCAAACAGCAGATACACAGTCATTTCCCTGCATACACAGCCCCTGCAATTATTACCCACTCTGCCTGTGTCGTAGACAGCCCTACCAATTATACCCACTCTGCCTGTGTCACAGACAGCCCCACCAATTACACCCACTCGGTCTGTGTCGCAGACAGCCCCACCAGTTACACCTACTGTGTCTGTGTCGCAGACAGCCCCACCAGTTACACCCACTCTGCCTGTGTCACAGACAGTCCCACCAGTTAAACTCACTCTGCCTGTGACACAGACAGCCCCACCAATTATACTTATTCTGCTTGTGCCACAGACAGCCCCACCAATTATACCCACTCTGCCTGTGACACAGACAGACCCACCATTTATACCACTCAGCCTGTCTCACAGACAGTCCCACCAATTATACTTATAAAGCCTGTGCCACAGACAGCCCCACCAGTTATACCCACTCTGCCTGTGACACAGACAGACCCACCAATTATACCCACTCTGCCTGTGACACAGACAGACCCACCAATTATACCCACTCTGCCTGTGACACAGACAGACCCACCAATTATACCCACTCTGCCTGTCTCACAGACAGACCCACCAATTATACCCACTCTGTTGGTCGCAGACAGTCCCACTAGTTATACCCACTCTGCCTGTGTATTAGAGTTGCCAAGTAGCCCATCTTGCATCTCACAAATGCATGGAAATCCAGATACTAAACTGTGCGATAAGTGAGAAGGTCACTGAAAAAACAATCAGTAAAAACAAAATGAAAACTCCAGCAGAGCTAGCACTTCCACTGAGTGACCTCCCAAACCTCTTGCATCAGAGGCACATGGGATATATGCAAATGACCCTTATGAACATCAGGTGTTTCAGCTAATTGGTGATTCTGAATGCCCATGACGTGTTTCGTCATTTCAGTGGACAGTTTCAGACCAATAAAGCCAAACCCCACTAGCTGTAGTGACCCTAAATATAATGGACATCAGCTGGGTATAACAGCCCTGCGTTTCTTATGGTTAGTCAAACACTCTGCTTGTGCTGTGCTGACGAGGTCATAACAAGGCCGAAATATGCATATCCACAGCTAGTGAGGTTTGGCTTTATTGGCATGAAATTGTCCATTAAAACGACAAAACAAGTCATGGGCATTCAGAATCGCCAATTAGCTGAAACACCTGATATTCATGAGGGTCATTTGCATATATCCCATGTGCCTCTGATGCAAGAGGTTTAGGAGGTCACTCAGTGGAAGTGCTAGCTTTGCTGGAGTTTTCATTTTGTTTTTACAGATAATAAACTATGCAAACAGCAAGGGCTTGAGTTGCTTTCATACAGCCAACCCCAACGTATAACCTGTTACCAACAGAATGTACTGAGGACAAAACCAAAAATAATCAGGGAAACTTTTAAAAATATTTGTATTGTCAACATTAGGAGTTAACTGACTAAGAGAATGTGAAACAGCGTGCATTTTCCAAAGCAAAATAAGTCCATACCTCTAATTATTATTAATATTTACTAGTTGGAATTCAACACATTTTCTCACAAAACCACCGGTTTTACTAGCAGTTAGGAGGGACAGAAAAACATTTTGTGCAGAAATCTGTGACATTATGCCCAATCTCACGTCCATCAGTTTTAACCATTAGGTCTGATGGCTAAGGGCAAGTTGCCACACATTTAAGTATTCAGATTTGCTTCACAAACTCATAAATCCATAAATACTGCCGGGAATTTCTGAGTGATCAGAGCTAGCATCATGAAAAAAATAATACTTACTTTGCTGCTGCTTTTGTCTGACGTGCACCACACCTCTCAGCTGACCAGAATTCTGCAGGAATTCCTGATCCCAAGATACAGCCCATCAGTAAAATCAGACAGAAGAGTTTTATAGCTCTTACTAAAAAATGCATTGCTTTGATGCAGATTCTCAGTGCTGTGAGAGATGCGGCATAGAGCCTACCATTTCCTTGTTGAAGTCTCTGCAACTTCGCAACGCTCAAGTCTAATGCGATGTTTCCTTTCTTGAATGGTCAAATAAACCACCTGCAGACACTTTTTCTTTAAGCATGGCACTGCGTTTTATTTATTTATTACCAGTTATTGTTATTACCAGAATCTATATGTGCTACTTAGTTTAAATGCCTTTTTTATTGAGTTTTCATGCTTCTTACTGTAATGGTTATTTGTTTAATTACTTTTTGTGTATATATTATTGTATTTTACTACTATCATGTTATTTTTTCTTGCTTAGTTGTACTGTGGAATTTTTCTTCCGGGCATCAACTGCAAAAGGGCTTTAGCTCAATCGGACTATCCCTGTAAACAAATGTCAAATAAATAAATAAATTATTTTTTTAGAGCAAGGAAATAATATATTTTGCTGCTGTAAAAATTAAAAAAATAAATAAATTGTAAGGGATGCCCCTCAAAGTACAACACCATAGGCAGACACGTAGTTGACCAATGCATATGCCTGGCCCTGTATTACAGAATGTAAAATGTGTATTTTGCTGTAACATATACAGACAGAAAACATTAACTTATATTTTTAAGAGTATTTGGGGTTTTTATTTCACAAGAACATACCAGTAGTATGATTCAGATGAAAAGTGGGTGTGTCAACATCAACAGTGCAGAACCCACACTGTAAAAGTTGCAGACTCCAAATCTAACTTCAAACCAGTGACAAGTGGAGTACCACAGGGTTCAGTCTTGGGACATCTCATGTTTGGTATCTACGTCTCTGAAGTACAGGTTCATAGGTTCATAGTTTAGTACTAAGCTAACCGCCCTTGTGAGCCATTTTAAGCCTAGCCAGTTATCCCTTGTGAGACTCAAACCCTGCACCTTGTGTTTGTAAGTCAAACACCTTAGCCATTAAGCTACCCTTCCACCCCTATCTAGCACAGAAGGCCTTTGGCTAATGACATTCGCAGATAACTGCAAACTAGGAGCCATAGTAGAGTCCCCAAATTATGTGGACATCCTACAGAAGGGCCTCACTGAGACAGATGCCTGGTGTCAGAGGCATGGCCCCTTTGGTAAAAACTCTGTACCCATGAACTACCACATAAACGGCAGTCTACTTAATGCCGAATGTGTGATAAGAGACCTCGTGACCCAGGTGGACCGTAGTCTCTCCTTTGATAATCACGTCACCACGAATCCTTCTATGTGGCACACCTCATCACAAAAGGGTTCTCATCCAGGAAAAAAAGAGGTCATTGTTCCCCTCTACTCGGCACTCATTAGACCCCATTATAGAGTACAATGCCCCTTTTGGAATGTACCTCACAAGACATCTGCAGCAGCTGGAAAGGCCATAGCAGTACCTCACAAAGAGGATTACTGGCCTCAAACAGATGCCCTACACTGACAGTCTCAAAAAACTCCAGCTTTACTCTGTAGCATATCACCTACTCTGAGGAGATCTCTAGCTTTACTCTGTAGCATATCGCCTACTCCGAGGAGATCTCTTCCTAACATATAAAGCTATGTTAAACCCAGAGCTGTTGGGCATGCTGCACCTAAAGAAATCCCAATCCCTCTGAGCTACATGCTCTAGGGACCTAAACCTTGTCATCACAATAAACAGGACATGCTGCAGGGATAGATTCCTGTCCCAGAGACTTCCCATACTCTGGAAAAATCTACCCATCTATGTCAAGCAAAGTTCCTCATTAACACTCTTCAAGGAAAATCTTGATGTGTGGATGGGAAATAGGAAATACACCCCGAGGATCACTTCTGTAGCTCTGCTCGACAGGGGCACAGGAAATTAACTTTCTTTGGTGGCGTAAGCCAGGGAAGCTTGTTGGCTTGGCTTACTTAGGCCCTTGGGCCAATAGCCTAGTACCGTACCTACCTATGAACCTATGTTATTGTGAAACAAATCACAAAACCAGGGCATTAGAATGGCTATATAAGACTACATCTAGCAATAAAGGACCATTTCTCTTGTAACTATTAGTGGTAGTATACCAAAGTTCTCAGAATAATATATTGTGACCCTCAAATACAGAATTCAGTTAGTTAGTGCTTTCATCTGTAAATGCACATATAGAACTGTATTGTTGTGTAATGCAGTTTGCTGTATACAAGCCTGAATTAGGGGTGGGATCAATAATCCAATGACAGAAAACTTCTGTATTAAGGAGAAATAAGTATTTTTTTTTAACATCTAATGTATAATCCACTCATCAAAGAGGTGTTTAAGGTCATTATTATATGCAGTGCACAGAGCCGAAGTTCACAGCAGCACCCACAATAAAAACAGAGTATAATGTGTGTGTGTGTGTGTGTGTGTGTGTGTGTGTGTCAAACTGTAGCACGAAGCTAGTATATCTCGTTGTTATAGCTTCTGAAAGGTGTTTCAGGCACAGAAACATGATAGTTGTTTGCTTAGAGGACTTCTGTGGTCCTTATATCTGCAACTCTGGGGGGGGGGGTCATCTATTTGGTGATTTTTCTGGTCACCATATAGCTTAACTACATGCTCCAAAGCTTACAAATACTACATCTATAGGCCTCAGTAATATACTTGGCAGCTGAACTAACATGCCATCTCTGAACCCCTCCTAAAACTGGTTAACTTAAACATAACCACAGGGTACACACACACACATACAAATGTTTCAGGCATGGGTAGTAATTACCTTTTTTGCCAATATACCAAAATAGTTATCAGTATCCAGACTCTCTCTAAAAATATCTAAACTAGTGCTTGCTTTAATGTAATCTGTAGTCTGTTACACACATCAGCTACTGTCTCAGAGAACCAATTAGTACAGTTCTCATTCCTGTAGAATTTTCTACATAGGTTGTCCGATTATTATCTTTTACTTTTTGGTAACCACAAACATTCGCAAAAGTAGTCGTCTCTAAATGCTCTCTATACCTGAATAAGATGTCTAATCTGTATGAGACACTGTACGAGGTCAGATATTTTAGTCTTTCATAGTAACTTAAATTTTCACATTCATGGATGCCCTTAGTATATTTCTGCTGTACTTTTTCCAGTTTACTCATGTTTGTTTTCTTATAAGGTTTCCATATAGTTATTCCATACTCAAGTTTGGGTCTAATGTAACTAAAAAGCAATGACTTTATCATTTTAATTTACTGCACTTTATAAATCTTTTTATGCAACCTGTAATACTATAACTATAATTAACTAGTTGGTTGATACAATTAGAAAAACTCAAAGCTGGATCTATCCATATAACCAGGTTCTTAAATCAATCTGCAGTTTTAGTCACTGTATTCTGTGTTAAATATCCACCTTTTAGTTTACATCTCTTGAATCTCATATGCTTAGTTTTTGATGTATTTATCAGCATATTATTCTTCTGGGCTCAAATATCAATTTAGTCAAGTTATTTTGCAGACATGCGTTATCTGTAAAACATGTAACCAGTTTACTCACATTCAAGTCATCTGCATACAGACTGTAGAACAGTTCAGATGAAAAAAGATAGGTCTGAAAGACTCAATTTAAACAAGTATGGCCCTGGACAGAACACTGGTGGATTCCCTGACTGTAACCTTGAATTTCACCTTACCAATTGCTGTTTGATAATTGCCATGTCTTATTTGTATGCCGTGCAGCTATCCATCTTAACAGTACATTAGTCCCTAGTTCTAATTTATTAATCATGTTTTGTGTATGACCCTGTCAAATGCCGAAGTTAAATATATATAAATTATATCACAGCACAATTTTTGTCATTCATAGATGGTGTTATATTGTTATAAACATCATGTTGCAGGTGGTAATAGATCTATTTTCAACATATGCATGCTGATATATGGTTGCAAGTCCCAACCTTTCCAACTCTGACAATAATTTATCCATTATAACCTTCACCACTGTTTTTCAACAACTTTACAGTAAACTCATGGGTCCATATGACTGTGGGTTTGCCCTGCTTCCCTTTCCCTTAAAGACAAGTTTAACAAGTGCATGTCTTCAAGAATCTCTCTCTATTCACACAGCCTAGTGAACAGCAAATGTAATGAGGCTATGTCCCTGAATTATAAAAAATGGCCCCACATCAGCTTATTAAGTGCAGCTTGTAAAGCCATTTGTTATATTAATTTATATCTGATTTCATAAGCTGATTCACCCTTCCTTTATTTCCTGTCATTCCACAAAGCACTTGGTTCCACTAATACTCACATTAAAGACTTGAGTCTTCAACGTACAAGACATGTTCAAGGGACAATTTTATTACTTAGTTTTGAAATATGCGATACATGTGTATGCTAAAAGCCAAACATTTTAGATTAGACAAGCTTCCTTAAATTCATCCTGGTTTTGACAATTTTTATCTTCCTGGAGGCAATAGATGTCCTATGAGGGTGTGTATTAGCAAGGACTAACTCTGGATTTATATACTTTGTGAATCTATATATGTGCCCAGTGGCCAGTAATTTTGTTTTATTTTTGTCTTCATCATAGTAATAAGACATGAGTATTCATCCCATGTCCAATTACTGGGTTCCTATCACTTCATCTAACCATCAAATAACTTTTCATCCACGTCTATCTGTTGAAACTTAGTCATCGAATGGTGATGTCAGCGAACTTTTTCCTAGGGAGAAAAACTAGTTGACCATCATTGGGAGTTTGCTCTTTTCCCGACTGTAGTGTGATCTCAAAGTTAGTATATTTAGTGAGGTAGGTGTGGGGGGACAGTCCCCCACACTGGGGGGCATGGGAGTGTAGCTCCTTACTTGGGTGGGTTTTAAATTGTGTTTTTTATGGTGGTTACTAGTTTGGCCAAGTGTTTTTTATCCCTGGTTGACAGTTCACTGAACTCACCATTCGACGAATACATTTCAATGGATAGGGGTCGACAAAATGGTTAGGTGTTTCGATGAAGTGACATAGACCCCCAATTACTATGCAATCTAAGCTCCTGTGATTTGTGACTGTTATCAACATGTCTCTGTGATGAGTTGGCAGCCTCTAGTCACATACTAAAATGACTAGAGAAAACCAAGAACTGTATAGTCTTAAGTGAATATGATCAGTTGCCTTTAGCAACCCATTGCACTACATTATTGGCAAAGTCTAAAGCAGTCAGGACTTGAAGAGTCCGACAAACCAAGTACATGCACAAACACTGTTCCAGAAATGGGATACACTACACTCCTTTGCTCCTCAGGAACTTCCGAAATAATGTCCGGAACACTTGAGTTAAAAAATACACTCGTTATTAAAATTGAAGCTTCCCACAAGCTTTTCGTCGGTTTGGAATTCACCAACTTCCTCAGAAACACAAAATGAAATAAACGGAAACAACGTCACTTAACCACCACTCATTTAAATACCCTAGCATTGTCGTTTAAGCAATAAATAAATTATTGACATTTAATACCTTTGAAAACATAGGAGCATTGTATGAAACCTTATTAAAAACATGTAAATAAACACATCAATAATACATGTTGAATAATATTTTTCATATACACATTACATGATATGTAATAATGAATAAAATGATAAAATAATAAATAAATAAATTGACAGCATACACATGGCTTAGAGTCCTGCTGGTTTATGCTGCTGCTATCTATAAGAAATCCCTACCACAAATTCTATGAAATACTATGATAGGCGCTTTTAAGGGTAGCATGGGACACTCTTATTAGCTCTATATTAATATGAATAGGAAACTGTTACTTGTTTTAACCAATGTTTAATAGAACTGGTAAAAGAAGTTAGTAATAATTAAAAATTAATAATTAATAGAGTTTAAAAAAATGTTAGAGTTGAAAAATTAATTAGCATGCTGAATAATAAATACTAGACTCTATTTAGTGCGGCTGTTAAGTCTCAATATACAAGAATTGGATAATCTGTCATTGATGCCCGGATAATGACAGGCATCCAGTCTTATTTGCCAAGACAACTCTCTTCCATCTAGAATTAGGGAATCGACTGCTGCCCTGCTATCTGAACAAACTTGATCGATGACTACAAATGAAAAAAGGTGAAGGGGATGTTCCTTTACATGCTTTGCCAAAGCGTTCTCCACCTTACCCTTTCTAATAGCGTATATAGGTTCATAGGTTCATAGGTTCATACTAGGCTATCTGCCCAAGGGCATTTATAAGCCTAGCCCAGAGTTTTGTGGCTTTCGCCACCCCTTTAGTTTGAAGGATTCTATGCCCATTATTTTGCTGTGCCTCTGTCAAGCAGTGACACTGAGGTAATCCCTGGGGTAATAAATTCCTACTGTCAGTCTCGAACCCAGGACCTTGGTAACACTAGTCTGTATGACCTACCACTAAGCCATGACTCTCATGTGTTCATAAATATGCTCGTGCAATTTTCTGTCGGTCTTACTGACATAAAAAACTGGGTAGTGGGAACACTTAGCTAGATAGACGACTCCTGAACTAGAACAGTTAAATCTACCTTGTATTCAGTATCTAGAGTCTCTTATGGCAAAGGTTGACCCCACCGTAATGTACTTACAGTATCGGCACATGTTAAATTTGAATATACCTGATCGTATCATCATAGGTTCAGATTTAGACTCTGAAATACTCTTGAGATTTTTACCCCTCCTGAACGTTATTTTAGGATGTTCCATTACAGTCTCCCTACATAACCCATCCTGCATGATGTAACTCCAATTTTTATGGATGATAGAAATGATACCTTTAACATCCACATTCTAAGTAAGTATGAAGCTACAGGGGTGAGCTATCTTGACTACATTGTTAGATGTACTTGATTCCTCACTGATGTTGGAAGAATTTAGAATGGGTACATAGAAACCTGACACCCGCTTGTTGTGGACTTCACAGATTAGATCCAAAATTAGGTCACCCGGGTACTCTCTCTTAAAAAAAGACCCTCCATGAATTTACATTCATTGACAAAATCACTATCTCTAGTCACCATTCTCACAGCTCTCACCAGTTGACCCTTTATGATAGATTTCTTTTGAGAAAAGGGATGACAACTGTTGAACTGGAGATAACTGTTGGAAAAAGTTTCTTTTCGGTGGATTCTAGCTATGTAACAGTTAGCTTTTTTGTCTTTTGAAAGATCTACATCTAAATATGAAATCTTATCACTTTCCACACTGAAGGTGAATTTTAAAAAATCAGTAGACGAGTTAAAGTGATTTAAAAGTTGGTCCACTGTGACCTTATCACCTTTTAGGATGATAAAGATATCATCCAAAAAGCGTGTGTACAACAGTACCCTGTCCTGAAACAAAGGATATGTAAATACATATTCCCTTTCCCAAAACGCCATCACCAAGTTTGCTACACTAGCACCACATGGAGATCCCATAGGTACCCCTATTGTTTGTAGGTAGTACTTGTTGTTGAAGAATGCATAATTGCTGGATAAAATAATGTCCAGCAATTCGTTAACCAAATGGATCTCCTCTTTAGGTGCTCCTTTAGAATTCATCAAGGTGGGAATCCAGTCCAGTGCCACTGTATGAGGAATAGAAGAATACAAATCCCTCACATCTATGGTTAAAAAGGAACTATCTATCTAAAGAGGAGATCCATTTGGATCAGGTATGTTTCACAAAATCGAGGGGCTGCTGAGAGATAAGGTTCCCTGTATGCCTTTCAACTTCTTAGTCAAGCATTCTGAATATAGTCAAAATAACAGGGACAGAATGTAGGACAGTTTTAATATTACTCTAATTCACTTAAAAAGTTAGTAGAACAACAGGTTTTGCATACAGATGCATCTTCTGAACAATAAGAAATCTGAAACTCTGGAATTAGTGACTTGCCTGTCATTCCCAGTAATTTACTAGAAAATCAGGGATGGCAAAAGTCTGAGATGCAGAAACCGGTGTAGTGTAGAATTATTGTCCCCCACTTTCTGAAGAACTGCAGAGTTATACAGAGAATAAATCACAAGAGAGCAAGCGCACACACTTGTGTATATACACACATTTTCACTTAGTCATACATGCACGCGCGCAAACACACACACACACACACACACACACACACACACACACACACACACACACACACACACACACACTGAAGTAAGTATTTGACAGCTGCTCTCTTCTGCTTTTTTTTTTTTTAATAAAACAGATAATCTGGGAGCCAAAGGCACAGTCCAGAATTCTATTTAATGTGTTGGCTGTCAGCTTATATTTCTGGTGCCTGTATTTTCCACTTAACCAGAAATGCTTGGGTACATGTAACAGCAAAGGTAACACAAAGAGATGCACCATCGTATTCCATGACACGTGGTATTTACCTCTGTCCCACACAAAACCTCTCATTGTACTTCTTTTTGCTTTTAAAACAATTTCCAGGAATTTCAGCCAGAAATGCTTGGGATACATGTAACAGCAAAGGTAAAACATAGAGATGCACTGTCTGAACACTTGAACATGTTTTTGTTCAACTATAAATGGGACAATGTTAAGTTGTCTATCGCCTTCATTCTTGCTGGATGGGTTCGGAGCCGACCTCGGCTCCGACTCGGCCACTCTAAAAGCTCGAGAATTGGTTCCACCGGCTCGAGGCTCCCCCTATATCCCAGAATGCTAGGCGTGAGTTATCCCAGATCTCGTTTGCCGCTACAGCGATCGAGGTGTGTTTTCTACCGGCTCCAGGTTAGTGAAAGTTTAGACTAGTTTTAAATCCTTTAAATTTAGGCTAGTTTAGGTAAAATTCTTTCCATATTAGTGTAGTGGACTTGTTATCCTTTACTACCTTTATCCAGCCCCCTCCTTTTATAAAGAACACTTTGTTCTTCCCTAAGGCCTTCGGGCCCTTCCTCCCCTTTCCTTAGAGTGTGTATGTGTTTACTTAGGGATTTTTATTAACTTACCTTTAGTTTTTAAAGAATTCCCTTTTTATTCCTATCAGTGTAATCTGTGTGTGTGTGTCTTGGTGTGTGATTACACTTCGGTTCCTTGACTATGTCCAAGGATACAAAGGTCTCAGGCTTCAAGAAGTGTGACTCGTGCTGTCAGAAAATGTCTCTGACAGACGGTCACACTTCTTGTGTGTACTGCCTGGGACCTTTACACCTGCAGGACTCTTGTGCTGTATGCCATGGCTTCAGCCCTAGAGTCCTGCAGGAGAGAAAAAATAAACTCATTTTGAGGGGTTTAATTAAGCCTGAAGGTTCCCTTCCTGTGTCTTCTGGGAAACCTTCTAAGGCTTCTAAGACCTCGGCTCCAGCTTCAGAGTCGAGGCCTAAGGCTTCAAAGCCTACTGCTTCATCGGCTCCGGCTGGAGCCGATGAGTCTTTGACTGCTGTTTCAGTGGTTTCCTCGGCTCCGGCCGGAGCCGAGGCATTAGAGAGTCATGGGTCGGCTCCGATCATACCATCGGAGCCGACATCTAGAAAGAGATCGAGATCACCATCCCTTGGCTCCGTTCATTTGGCTCCAGCGTCTCCCCTGCTGTCTGAACGGAGCCATAGATCTCACTCCTCCAGGTCATCGAGGCTCTCAGATCACGACCTCCAGAGGGTAGTGAGTAGACTTTTGAAGTCCGAGGCACTGGCCCAAATGCTCCAGAGTCCGACTCATCAGTCGATTCCTCAGCTTGTTCCAATAAATATTCCTCCTCCGACTCCTTTGAGCTCGGAGCCGGGGCGTCTCGGAACCGAGACTGTGGTAGCTTCGGAGCCGATACATCTGTCTTCGGCTCCGTCGTCGGCTCCGATTTCTTCCTTTGAAGAATCTCGGCGCCGGGCTTCCCTCGTCGGCTCCGAGGGGGTGAGTGGCATCGGACCCTTGTCCGACCCCCCTCTCCCTCTCGGTGCTTTGGCGCTGGTGAGTTCGGCTCCGACATCGGCCTCGGAGCCATCTCTGTCGGTGCCGAGGGAGGTTCTCAGCTTCTCGGAGCGGGGACCTCTGGCTCTGCCTGACAGGGGTGCATTCGAGGTCATGCGGAGTGTGTTGGAACCTTGTTCCACTCCACAGTCGGCTCCGTCCGCCCCTCCCACTTCGGTGCCTTTGGTTATGTCGACTCACTCCCTCATCCCAGACCGCAGAGAGCAAGCTCCTCAAGAATCCCCTGTGGGGATCTCATCCTCTTCGAGGCCTCTCCTGAATTGGCAGGGAGCCCGTAGGAAGAGAAAGTGTAAGAGGAAGCACATAGACTCACCTGAGTCTGTCACCTCTGACACAGATTTAGAGGATTCCGAGGGTTCCCCATGTTCCCCTTCTGAAGATGTCTCTTTCACAGACATACTAGAGATCCTGAAACAGAGGGAAATTGGCCAGCCCTTAACCCTTTGGAGGATGAATCTGTGTATCTTGAGGCGTTTGGCTCTCGCCCTTCCACCTCCTGGGTGCCCCCCCCCCCTTTGATCCCCTCATGCAGGTGGTTGCAAAGAAGGCCTGGGCGGCTCCTGTTTCTGTGGTACCTATCCCCAGGAGACCCTCCAAATTTATAACAGCACCAACTGACAAGCAATTTCTCACAAAAGGTGTTTCTGTGGATGCTATGGTGGTAGCTGCTGCCACCAAGAAGGAACTAGCTGATCCTTCGGTGCCTGTCCATCCACCTAACAAGGAATCCAGGTCTATGGACAGGTACAGGAAGCGGATGTTCTCGTCAGCGACCTTTGCAATGCGTTCGCTGAACTACCTATGCCATTTTACTCGTCTTCAAAGGGACTTGATCAAGGAAGCGAGTGATATGTTGAAGGATCCTACAGCTGCGGGTTTTCAAGACAAGATGAACACTCAGCTGGCTACCCTGAACTCCATAGCTAACTCCTCCATGCGCCTACTTTCTTATGCGGCTGATGGAGCGAGCAGGGCCGCAGGGACAGGTGTGGCCTTACGCAGGCACGCCTGGATGCGGTTATGCAACTTGCGGACCCCTTTAAAAGCGTCTTTCACTAATTCCCGTTTGATGGATCATCTCTTTTGGTCCTCAAGTGAAAGAAACCTTGACTAGGTGCGAGACAGATGGCAAGACTCTTTCTGCCGTCGGAGTCCGTTTTTCTACTCCTTCTAGGCCTTACCCCAAAGGCCAGAAAAGTGGGAAAATGTGGTTCCATAAACAATCTCAAGGGACTTAGCCTGGCGACAAAGTCGGTTCCCGCCAGAGGCAGAGGGGAACAATAATGGTAGACGCCGCCCTAGAGGCAGGGGGTCCAAAACCAGGGCAATCGGGAAGTCTTCTCTGATAAGCCCTTTCAGCATCCCTGAGGTGTTGCCCGACTGCCTACCTTCGGAGGCAGTCGGGGGAAGATTGTCACTGTACCCAAAAGCCTGGCTATCCCTGACTCAAGACAAATGGGTACAGTCCATCATTTCCGAAGGCTATTCCATTCCCTTCTTTCGCATTCCAAACCAATCAAAAAATCCCTTCCAGATGTTCCACCGCTCAAAGGGATCTTGCAGCTTTGGAAATTTCAAAGCTGCTTGCAAAAAGAGCAATTCAGCCAGTTCCAGCAGACCAGCAAGGATCCGGAATCTACTCCAGGTTCTTTTTAGTTCCAAAGAAAACAGGGGACTGGAGACCAATTTTGGATCTCAGTATCTTGAACAAGTCAGTCAAGAAAACAAGATTTCGGATGGTCACGCTGCAGTCCATCCTTCCCTTTTGGGAAAGAGAAGCTGGATGTGCTCTATAGATCTTCAGGATGCGTACTATCACATAAAATGAAAAGACGCTCCAGAAGATTCCTCCGCTTCAGGCTGGGAACCAGTCATTTTCAATTCAGGGCCCTGCCCTTTGGTCTCACCACTGCCCCGGTGTTTACCAAATGCATGGCAGTGGTAGCTTCTCACCTGAGACGACAAGGATTCCAGGTGTTTCCATATTTGGACGACTGGCTCCTCACAGCTCCCACCAAGCATCTTCTTCTAATGGCCAGGGACTACACCTTTCGCACTTGTCGAAATTTAGGCATTTCAATAAATTTGAAAAGTCTGTTTTGTCGCCTTGTCGTACTATTACCTTCATAGGCGCAAATCTAGACACAGTCAACATGTCTGCGAGACTAACAGATCAGAGAATAACAGACATACACAAAATGGTCTCTCTCCTCTTCAGCAGCAACAGAATCAAAGCCAGGTTAGTTCTGAAAGTGTTGGGGATTATGGCGGCTGCCATACCTCTGCTTCCATTAGCCAGATTCCACATGAGAATCCTTCAATGGATGCTCTTCACGCAATGGTCGTACCAGCAACTTCCAATGTCTCACACCATTATGATCACGCAAACATGCAGAAATCATCTTCTGTGGTGGATGTCTTCCCCTCAGCTCTTATTGGGAAGACCCTTTGTTCCTTCCCCTCTGGTTGCTACTCTGACAACGGACGCCTCCCTGATCGGGTGGGGGGGGCATTATCAGGGCAGAACTGTCCAGGGCACATGGCAACCAGATGAATGCCACTTGCACATAAATGTTCTAGAGATGAGAGCAGTGCTTTTAGCGTTGCAAGCCCTTCAAGACTCTCTTCCCTTGGGAACGATAGCAATCCAGACGGACAATATGTCTGTAGTGTGGTATATCAACAAACAAGGCGGAACCAAGTACTACCCCCTGTGTCGAGAAGCACTCAGACTGTGGCAATGGGCGATTTCTTCTCAGCGTTTTCTGATAGCAACGCACATCCCCGGGAAGTGCAATCAAATCGCGGACAAGTTGAGCAGAGCTATCCTCATGCCTCACGAGTGGTCTCTGAAAGACTCTGTTGTGAGAGAAATTTTTCTCAAGTGGGGCCAGCCTTGCTGCGACCTTTTTGCTACTCCCCAAAACAGCAAGTGCAGAGATTTTTTGACCCTATTCCCGTTACCAGGCCAACCCAGCAGAGACGCTCTAGTCCAAGTTTGGCCCCGGGGACTTCTGTATGCATTTCCCCCCTTCCCACTAATCTCTCAAGTGATACAGAAAGCTATCGCTCAGAAGGCTTCATTGATCCTCATTGCTCCATACTGGCCTCGACAGGTTTGGTTCCCCTTTCTACATCAGTTTCTGTTGGAGCGACCTTGGCATCTGGACCTAGTTCCAGACCTTTTGATCCATCAGTCGGGTCAGTTTCATCGCTCCCTTCCCTCCCTGAACCTCACTGCTTGGTTCCTCCAATTCCAACCTTAGCCAGGCTTCCTCAAATATCTCACTCTGTTCGAGATATTTTGATAGCTTCTCATAAATCTTCCACTCGAAAGATTTATTTGAGTAAGTGGAAACGTTTCGCCTATTGGGCTCAAGGAAAGGACATAGATCCTTTCACTGCTTCCATCCAAATGGTCCTTGATTTCCTAGCTGAACTCTTCCATGCAGGTTCATCTCCTTCTACTCTTAAAGTTCAATTGGCAGCTATTTCTAACTTTCATGTGGGCATTTCGGATTCTGCCAACATGTCCCACAAGCTTTGCAAAGCCTTTTTGAAAGGAGTTTTTCTACTCAGACCTCCGGTAAGAAATCCTCCTCCTCCTTGGGACCTAAATTTAGTTCTTAGTTCTTTAATTCTCTCCCCTTTCGAACCTGCAGCCTCCTGTTCTTTAAAATTACTATCATGGAAGACTCTCTTTCTAGTAGCTATTACTTCAGCTAGAAGAGTTTCAGAACTTCATGCACTCAGCTGTCGACCTCCTTATCTGTTGTTCCATAAGGACAGAGTATCTTTACGAACCAACCCGTCCTTTTTACCTAAAATAGCCTCCTCGGCTAACCTAAATCAAAGCATGGACCTCCCAGTGTTTTTTCCAGAATATTCTAACAGATCTGAACAAAGATTGCATTGGCTAGATGTTCATCGTCAATTAAGGTACTATTTGGATAGAACAAAACAATTCAGGAAATCTGACCAGCTGTTCGTCTCTTATGCAGAAGGCAGAAAGGGACTTTCAGTTTCAAAGGTATCATTATCCAGATGGCTAACATCTCTGATCTCCCTTGTTTATGAAATTAGACACCAAAAGCTGCCTAGCAAACCTAAAGCCCATTCTACCAGAGCTTTGGCTACTTCTATAGCCTTCCAAGACAGACTGCCTATTGACACCATTTGTGCAGCGGCTACTTGGGCTACTCCTCACACTTTCATTTCTCATTATAAGTTGGATTTAGCCTCTAGACATAGAGCTAACTTTGGTTCCACTGTTCTCAAGAGTCTGTTCAGTTAGGCCACCCAGGACAAGGTGCTAGGGATGCGGTCCCATCCAGCAAGAATGAAGGCGAGATAGACAACTTAACATATAGAAGTTATGTTCTTACCATAACGTTCCATGTTAGTTGTCTTCTTCTCGCCTTCTTCTTGCGTCCCACCCTCCTTCCCCCTGGCCTGGACAGACCTAGAGGAGTTTTTGATCGTGACCTCTCTTTCTACCACCTCTTTACTTTAGGTATATGCTCTGCTGTGCATATTTCCTGGATCAGGATGTAGGTCACCCTTCTATTTTTCCTTGTTTATAGAGGTGGACTTTGTTACTAGTAATTCTACTACTATTTATAGGCTGGGCCTAGCTTACAAACGAGATCTGAGGTAACTCACTCCTAGCATTCTGGGATATAGGGGGAGCCTCGAGCCGGTGGAACCAACTCTCGAGCTTTTAGAGTGGCCGAGTCGGAGCCGAGGTCGGCTCCGAACCCATCCAGCAAGAAGAAGGCGAGAAGAAGACAACTAACATGGAACGTTATGGTAAGAACATAACTTCTATTTATATAACTGTGATGGTCTTAACTGAAGCAAACAATTTAAATGCACCTCTCTCAACAATCTTCTAATTTTTTATCTAAAAAAAAAAATCTGCTATATGATTTTTTTTCTAGCATTATTTTGTACTTTTCCTTGGATAGGACAATATATGACACTCTATCCTCAGACTTTGAAGTGGCAAAACTATTTGCTCGATACAGTGCTCCTTGGAAGGAAACTATTACATCTTAAATGGAGAGTCAGAAACATTTCGTGGTTAAAAACTTTAATATGCAAGCTGGACTCTACATAAGCAGCAACGCAAATAAAAGATCACATCGAATGAACAGGCTCCAAAGACCAACTGCATCATAAGCTATAAAGTTAAGTGCACAGCTCTAAAACACATATGCTGTCTAGTCACATCTTCCACTTCTGCGAGGAAGTAATGTTTTGTATTAATATACGTACAAGACTCTACAAACATTCTGGACTTCCAAGATGGTTGCACACTGATCAACAACTTCACTTCAGCTCTCCCAATATGAAAACAGGAACTGAGAGATAAGGGCCAGTAACCTTGTCAATTTTAGTAAATTTATTTACTTGCTAGTAAGTACACTGCCTGGATGCCAGCAAAGAAGAAACTTACCGAGCGTGAAAGAAAACCAACTAGAAAAGGTGAAGAGAAAACACTGGGAAGAATCCAGCAGCTGTTCATAAAAAAGGCAGTTCAAGCTCCAGTTCTGGTGCAAGACTAAATCAAATGTGCTCAAAGCTGATTCCAATAAATGAAACAAACAACAAAACGCTGGATAAAATGGAAAAAGCTTTAAGCAGCTATTCAGATGAACTGATAAAACTGAAGAAATCAAGGGTCAAAATGAAGAAAAGTCTGGCTGAGTATGACACTGGTCAAGAAGATATTTTTAAAAAAAATGGCAGAGTTAGAGGACTGAGCACATAGGGAAAACCTGAGATTTTCTGCTGTACCAGAGAAGCTGGAAGGAGCAGACTGTATTCATTTTATGAAAGCAAAAATAAACAACTCAACTGTTGTTCCACAGCACAATTTGTTAATTGACAGAGCACTCTGTGTGTATGCTCCAAATCTAGTCAGGAGAAAGCAGTCAAGACCAGTATTAGTAAAGATGCAATCATACCAGCAGGAGGAGTTGGTCCTTACAAAACTGTAGCAGAAGTATTAAATTGTGGAAAATGATTATATATTGTACACCTGGCAGAAGAGAAGCAAGTGTATTTTAGCAGTTAGGGAATGTTGAGAGGCATATGTGTGATTCAAGCTGCTTTATCCAGCTGTCTTCAGAATATTTTTCCTGGAGGATCAAAATAACTTAAGAAGCAGAACAGGCTAAGTAAGAAATACAAAAGTTTATCTGACGAAAGGGAGACATCAGAACAGCAAACAAATTGGACCATCACTGAGGTGAACCATTCTTGGAAAATAAATGCAAAATATCAAACATAAAAAAATCCAAGTAACGGATACGCTGAGTATACGAAAAGAAAAAAAGTTTTAATTCAAAAGTCCATAAAGCTTTCAGGTAAAACCCTTCTTCAGTGTGTGCACCCAAGCATCAATAGTCACAATTACATACAAATAATTAAAATTAAAAATCATGTGACACAGCCAATTGAATATTCAATTGAAACTTCCAATCAAAACCAATAAAAACATTAAAACATTTCCACTAACAATAATACAAAATGATATTAAACATAAAACAATAGTAGATATTGCAAATCATTTCATCAAAATTAATTATTTCAAAGCTGTTAGATTCTTTTTCAAAATGGGTTTAACAATAATAGCTGTGTTAAGCCCAGGTGCATGATCTGCCTCTATCCTTAGGAGCCAGTCATACTCACAAACCTCATGTATTATTTAAATCACCTCCCCTTCTATTCCTATATCTAAGATCAATCACTCTAAAGAGAAATTTGTGCTCACTTCCTTTCTCTGCTATATGTTTCGTAAGCGCATTATTTAAGTACCTCTCTCCTTATTTCTGATTTATGCTCTATTCTTAAGTTTTCTAGTGCACTTTCCTATATAAAAGGCAGGACATATCACACAGCTAGCTGGTGGCCTGCCTCTCAGTGGATTATTTTCCCTTGTAATGACCACTTCTAGTAAGTTTAATACAAGAGGAGTGATGACTTTCCAAAAATTCACTAAGGATTGGATTCTACCATTGTCAGATACAACATGGGTAGAGTCAGGAATGCTTTCTGTTATATTTTGTTGAATTGATTGCACAGTTGTCATTAAGTTACCACTAACTGTAGTTTGTTCAGTGCAGCCATTTACAGTACTGTTTCATTCGAGAATGTATCAAGAGATCCAACCTTCTGTCAGCTACGTTATTCACAGCGCTATTCCCAGCCTCATTGTTAGTGTGCCATTCCCTGGGCCAGAAAAAATATTTCCATTTATAAAAAGTCATTAAAATCTCTCTACAATTTGCGCTTCTCAACCATTATAAGCTTCTTCTTAAAATCAGATAAACTTTCAAGCATAGCATTTAGCGATCTCAGAATCTACAAGATGAGATCACAAAGCTAGAGAACAACTTTATTGAGCTGCCTAATTTTTGTGAGCGATCCAATTCCTATAAAGCCAGTGGGGGTAGCATTATGGCGCCTCTTTTGATTTTCCTAGGAGATCTTATTAGGCTGCTAGCAGACAATAATGCCTCCTTTGTTCTTGACACTGGTGACTTTTTGAGAAAAAATAAGAATGTTCCAGCTATGACAGAATCCCCTGTAGTCACCATCAATGTTGAGGCATTGTACACAGTGTTTCTGAATGGTTGTTACATTACTGCTGTGATTGAATTAATCCATCTACAAACATCTGATGCCCATATCTCCACAGAAGCAATTAGGAGAATCCTAAAAACCTTGCTGTAAAACAACTACTTTTGTTTTAATGGCAAATACTACCAACAGAACAAAGGCATCACAGTGGGAGTGGCCATGGCCCCAAGCCTGACTAATACAGCTTTGAGGAAATGGGAGCAGGAACATATCTACAACCCTTTGTTTCTCAAATAAGTGGGAATTTACCTATGTTACATAGATGATATATTCATCATATGGAATGTCTCTGAAACAGAACTCATGGATTTCTTTATACACATCGACAGTTCAACAAACTTCCTAAAATTTACCAACTCGCATGACAAGAAAAAAGCAGTTTTCCTTGACCTAACCATCAAAAAGACAGATACCACATTCTCGAACAATCTTTACAGAAAGCCCACCAGGGTCAGTCTCTTGTTGCATAAACATAGCATGCACCCCTTGGTTATGAAGAAAAATTTAATAAAATCCCAAGGGATTAGGATGGCCAGAGTCTCAAAGGAGCTGTTTGATTTTGCAAGAAATGTCCTTGAACTTGAAAAAGATTTTCTGGCTCACGGTTATAGTGCCTGGTTCATTACAAGCGTACTTAACCTGATTTATGACTCCAAACTGGCAGATCCTAATTTTGCAGTGGACAGGGAGGAAAACACAAGAAAGAAAAACCACAAAAAGCAAAACAGAGAGATTTCAATGACCATTTCCTACTCCACGGACTGTAACAAAATTATAAACACTGTAAAGGACAACTGGATAATTTTGAACAGCAGTGCAGCCCTGAGCCAAATAGACCCCAAAAAACCCAAGTCTAACATCAGAAGAAACAAGAATTTAAGGGACTACTTGGAATGCAAAGATAAATCAGCCAAAATAACCCCCAACAGGCCAGATGGCACCTATGGCTGCGGACCCCTCAATTGCTCTTATTGTCAATACATGAGCAGAAAAGCTGGTTTCCAATGTCCAAACTCAAACAGATTTTTCAAAAGCAAGGGCCATAGTAACTGCTGCACAAGCAGTGTGATTTACTGTGCACAGTGTTCCAAATGTGCATCCTTCTACGTCGGAAAGACCATTAATAAACTTAAGATGCAGATCACTAGGCATCTGATATTGAACAGGAAAAACACTTTTAATGCTTTAGCTAAACACAGCATCAACTTTTGTGCTCATAACCAATCCATTTTTCATCTCCTGGAAAGTGGACAGTGGTGAATTACATGGCTCCTTTAATGATAGGTTGGAGAAAAAAAAAGTTAGAATGGCAACTAAGGTTAGAGGCAAGCAAATCTCCTGGTCTGAGCACGCATTTGTCCATCACTAGTGTGCTGAACTTAAGAAAGCTTCAGCGCCATGCTTTTTAATCCTGGAGTGTGATGTGTGCCTAACACTTCTACTTGTATGGTGATCCCTTTGAATATGGATTTTTATTGGCATTATCATTTATTTGCTGTTTGACTGTATTTTTGTGACCTGTCCTAAGTAGCAGTTTCTGAACTTGTGAATTCTACTTGCTTATTTCTGAAAGTTTCTACCATCGTTCTTGATTACACCAACAAGTTCATCATTGATGACTACAGTGGTTCTGCTTTTGTAGATAAATCTTTGTCCTTGATAGATAATTACCTGAATGATCGGTAAAACTCTAGAACACCACCTTAGGCATTCTTTTTCATATGGTATTTTTTCTTTCCCTGCTTGCAGGCAGATCTGAGGAAACACCGGCAGAAGTGCTGATCCAACGGAAACATCTTTGGACATTAATTTTTATGCTCATTTGTTTTAGTTTGCCGTTATCTTTATTTCTTAGTTTCTTAGTTTTGTAAAACCAAGTCTTAATTTTTTAAACTAGATGGGCTCCGAGAATGAACCTTGGTAAGGAATTTTTAGTTCTTTTACATTTTTTAATCCAAATGTTGGGCTCTGTCATTTAGTGTTTTGTTTTGGATGCATTATGATTCCTTTTGTTAACAGAGGCCTTCATTTTGAATGTGGATTAGCATTGATACTGCAGTAGGGTAGCTAACCTTATTTGCTCGGTTTGTGTGTTTTAAAACTGTTTTACACTATCTTATTATTGTATTCATAGACATTTTACACACAAGGCAAATGTTAGCCAGTTTCTGATGTTTTGCAACACAGGCCCACCTATTGGCAGTTTTTTTTTCAAATTCTCGCTGCAAGTGCTTAACTTATACTGGTTCCCTGGCCCACCTTTCACATAACCATGTTCCAATTTTTTTGGTTAATCACCGGCAAATAGCTCTCTAGCTCCTGTTGCCCCCCCCCCGCTTCATCTAATTTGTTTATTTTACATTGAGCAATTTCATTGTTTTTCTTACTAATCCCATAGGCCCATTCCCCTGGCATGCTACTTATGTTAAGCTCCAGAATGCATCACTGTTCGTTCTCACCACCCACACTCCCCTGCTTCCGGTCCTATTAATCAAGTGCATTTTTTTCCCCAACAGCAACCTCCTCATAGGCCCCAGCCTAGCACCACCACTAGCCTGCATGAGTTCTGGAACCAATCCGTAAGCTCCTGGACCAACTCTGTTTATTGACTTACAAATCCCAGCCTTCCCCTTCCATGGCTTAAGCGTATGCTGTTCCGATTTACTAGGTTTGGGCTTTAGCATTCACACATAGGCTCTTTCCCTTCTTGCGCTAGCTATCTTTCTACGCATCAATATGCATCATATAACTGTCCCACCATCCACACCCCCCCACATCCAGTTATATCATATGCATTTATTTTTTCCCGCCATCTATCATCTCATTGGCCCCCTTTTACCACAGACACTAGTCTCCAAGAGGTCTGCAACCTATCTGTAAAACTTCTATCCCTACCCTGCGCATAGTTTCACTAAGACTTGTTTCTTCATTCCAGTGGCTTAAGCTTAAGCTGCACCAATTGGCTAATTCAGCCTCTAGCACTGACACTAATGGGTCAGCTTCCTCTACATCCTATTGGTTTTCAACCCTGCTACCCCAATCCAACCATCATTGTTCACTCCTCCCCACGGCATGATCATTGGCTAAATAACACACTCACCATATTGGACCGTACATCTAACTAAAATATCCTATCAATTATTACAAAGCGAGACACTTATGAGTGGCTGCCTTAAAAGTTGTCAGTAACCTATCAAGAAAAGTGACCAATGATTTTTCTTAGGGTCTGTATCACAATCTGAAGTAGGGACTTCATTTGTCAGCAACCTTTGGGTCTTGTATCCAACATTGGATCCGAGCCGGCAACTTATTTTACATCTTATGGATGCGAGCTCCTAGCTCCTTCCCTCGCCCATAATCCCCTGCCAACCCCAAATTACCTCAGATCTAGTTTGCCACTCTTAGAAGAGACAGCTGGATTTTGAGCTCCTGGCGTTTTTACAGATAAGTCTAAAAAAACTGTCAAGTCAGATTATTTTTGTCAATTATTTAAACGGTGTGTGTGATTTAGGTTCCCTTTTTCTAAATGTCTTTAATTTTTAGTGTAATCCCTCCCCTCGCTGGTTCGCAGAGTGTGTGTTGCTTGTTTTTTTTGGGGGCCTAGTGTGATTGTGTAGTTTACTTTATTTTCAAATGTCAGAGGCCCCAAAACCCATTTTTTCCAAGTGCACCGAGTGTGGCCATAAGCTTTCACCGGCGGATGGCCACACTCTGTGTGTTCGGTGCCTTGGGGTTGAACACCTGTCCTTTGGGTGTTCTATTTGCGCGGCGTTCAACCCCAGGGCACTGAAAGAGCGGAGGTCGAAGCTGATCCTGGCGTACTTTTGCCCCTGGATTCGGCCTCCGTTACTCCCGTGGCACCTCCTCAGCCTTCAGTGGTGGCCACTCCTGCCCCCCTTCCCCCGGCCGGGACTCAAACTCCCACTAAATCACCGGAGGAAAGGGAGACCAAGAGGGAGAAAAGGAGGGAGAAGCACCACAAGTGACGGGCTGAGGCCTCCGCCTCGGCCCCCCAGCTAAGCGGGCTTCTCCCTCCACGGCTTCCAGGTCCCCTCCTCCTCGGCTCCAATCCCCTTGCTTTTCCCCGGGACCCGAGGAGGAGGAGACCCAATCTCCGTCAATGTCATCGAGGCGGCATTCCAGGCCCGCCTCGGTGGCCTCGTCGAGATCCACTTACAGCCTTTCTGACGCAGACTTGGACCGGATGATGAGAAGGTTCATCCAGGCCCAGCTGCAGATGGGAGTGCTCTTGCCCCCCCCCCCTTCAGGGGGGAGCTCGACACCTTTTTTTGCCCCGATAGCTCCTTCTCTGACCCGCTTCCCGGGTTCGGAGCACTCGGAGCCAGGCAGCGTTGGAGCCGGGGGTGGGTCAGTGCCGACAGTACTGGGTACTTCGGATCCGACCCTGCCTTCGAGTCTGTCGGGTCCTTTGTCGGCTCCGACCTCTCGGAGCCGTGGCCTGAGCTTCGGATCCGAGGGATTCAGTGTGCCTTCGGCTCCATCCAGGTCGGAACACACGGGTCCTTCGGATCCGACGGCCTCGGCGCCGGTTCCGATCCCTTCATCTGATCCGAGTGAGAGTCTGCTTTCAGATCCCAGGGAGAGCGGCTCCCCCTCGGCCTTTGATGCAGTGGAGAGGGCTCTGTCAAGAGCATCTGGACCCCCACTCCTTGCTTTGGCTCCACCCTGCACTCCCTCTCTGCTGGGTCAGGCTTCCATCACCCAGCCACAGGGACAGCCTGCTTCGATATCCTTGGAACAGGATGTTGCTGGTGAGACTTCCTCGGACAGTCCCCCCGAGGATGTGCCTCGCAAGCACAAGTGTAAGAGGAGACACGTGGACTCCCCCGAGTCCTTAACAGAGGACACGGACTTGGTCACCCCCTGAGGATGTCTCCTTTGGAGATAATGGAAATGCTCAGGATCAGGGGGGGTGGTCTGCCCCCAAGGCTTCCTCCAAGTCCGTGTTCCTGGAGGCATTCGAAGCAGGCCCATCTACCTCTTGGGTGTCCCCTCTGACCGACCCTCTGGTGGACCTTATCACTACCAGGGCTTGGAAGGACCCGGACACTGTGGAGCCAGTCCCCAAATGCCCGGATAGGATTTTGAGTCCCCCTGCAGACCGGTCCCACTGGAGCAAGGGTCCCCCCGTAGATGCCATGTTGATGGTGGCAGCCACTAAGAGGGAACTTGCTCAGGAGAGCCCCTCGGTCCATCCACCGAGCAAGGAGTCCCACTTGATGGATCACCTTGGGAAGTGGGTATTTAGTTCAGCGACCTTCTCAGTAAGGTCCCTGAACTACATGGCACATATCATCAGGATGTAGCGAGATCTTATTAAAGAATACGCTGCTTCCCCCCCAAAGTCCATGTCGGCGGAGGACAAGCATTTGTACTCCACTCGTATGGCCACTCTAAGATCTATTTCAAATACCTCTATGCGGCTTTTGTCCCACGCCACAGAGGGAGCCGCTAGAGCCAGTGGAGCGGGTCTAGTTATGAGACGTCAGGCCTGGCTCCGACATTGTGACTTCGCGGAGCCCTTTAAGGCATCCTTTGCGAATGCCCCCTTTGATGGTTCTGCCTTGTTTGGCAGGACCATTCGCGAGACACTTGTCCAGAGAGAAAAGGACGGGAAGACGTTGTCTGCTGTCGGAGACTGCTTCTCTGCTCCCCAGAGTTCCTTCTCCAAGAACCAGAAGGGACAGAAGAAGATGTGGTTCCGGAAATCGCAACATTCCCAGCCTGCTCCGGACAACCAGTCCTTCCATGGCAGAGGAGGACAGGGAGTACGCCACCCTAGAGGCAGAGGGGCCCCGAGAAATTTTGGGTCCAGAGAAACCTTCTCTGATCGGCCCACACAGCAGCCCTGAGAGGTTGCCCGACTGCCTCGAAGCACCTGGCGGCTTGGGAGTCCATCACGTCAGACCGCTGGGTGCTTCGGATCATATCCAGAGGTTACAAAATCCCAATGCACCATGTCCCCAGACTCAAGAACCTCCCCTATGTACCACCCGATCAGAGGGAGGCGGCAGCCACAGAAATCCAGCAGCTGCTAGAAAAAAGAGCCATCCAGCCCGTCCCCGCAGACCAGCTTGGATTAGGGTTTTACCCCAGGTTCTTTCTGGTGCCAAAAAAGACAGGGGACTTGAGACCGATTCTAGACCTTTCCCTCTTGAACCTGTTGGTAACCAAGGAAAAATTCCGAATGGTCACTCTTCAATCCATTCTCCCCCTCTTGTGGGAGAGTGACTGGATGTGCTCAATAGACCTCAAGGATGCGTACTACCACATTTTAATGGACAGATGATCCAGGAGGTTCCTCCGCTTTCGGCTGGGAGCCAGTCACTATCAGTTCAGGGTCCTTCCCTTTGGTCTCACCACAGCCCCCAGGGTGTTCACCAAAGTTTTAGCAGTGATAGCGGCCCACCTGAGACTCCAGGGAATGCAGGTCTTCCCATACCTGGACGACTGGCTCCTGACCGCCCCAACAAGGCATCTACTCTGCTCAGCCAGAGACTACTTTCTCCGCCTAGCTCCCCTATTAGGCATTACGATCAATATGGACAAATCCTCCCTTGCTCCGACACGAGTGATAGAGTTCATAGGGGCCAAGCTGGATACGAGAAGTCTGCGAGCCTACCTCACTTTGGAACGACTTCAAAACCTGAGGCTTCATGTGTGGGCCATCCTCCAAACAGAAGCTCCATCAGCGGAATTGGTCCTGAGGGCGCTGGGCTCCATGGTGGCAGCAATAACTCTTCTCCCATGCGCTCGACTGCATATGAGGGTACTACAGTGGACCCTTCAAGTACAATGGTCCTTTCAACTTCTCCCCCTCAGTCACCCTATCTCTCTCAGCAAGGTTTGCAGGAGGGCCCTTTTATGTTGGCTGCAGTCCCCAGACCTCCATACGGGACGTCCCTTCTGCATTCCGCCTCCTCTCGTCACGGTGACCAAGGACGCTTCTCGCCTCGGGTGGGGGGGGCATTGCTCAGGCAGAACAGTCCAAGGCACGTGGAATGACACAGAGACCTCCCTGCATATCAGTGTTCTGGAGATGAGGGCGGTGCTGTTGGCATTGCAAGCACTTCAGAACATTCTCCCCGTAGGAACTATTGCAATACAGACGGACAACATGTCTGCCGTCTGGTACATCAACAAACAGGGGGGAACCAGGTCTTACCCTCTCTGTCGAGAGGCCATGAGGGTGCGGGAATGGGTGATCTCCACCAACCGCTTTCTGATCGCAACACACATTCTGGGACGGTCCAACATTCTGGCGGACAAACTCAGCCGCACTATTCTTTCCCCTTACGAGTGGTCCCTCAACTCCCAAGTAGCGAAGTGGATTTTTGCCAAATGGGGGCAACCCTGCTGCGATCTCTTTGCCTCTACCTCAAATATGAAATGCGCCAGCTTCTTCGCTCTGATCCCCCCTCCAGGGGAAGCCCCGAGGGATACTGTAGTGCATGCTTGGCCACCCGGTCTACTTTATGCCTATCCTCCTCTACCCCTGATGCTAAAGCTCATACAGAAAGCCTCTCGGTTAGGGAGCAGTATGATCCTCATTGCCCCATTCTGGCTTCGTCAAACTTGGTTCCCTTACCTGTGGTCTCACTTGGTGAATCCTCCTTGGATTCTGGATCCCAGCCCAGATCTAATATCCCACCCCTTAGGATTACCGACCCCGAATCTGGACAACCTGAAGCTGACAGCTTGGCTGCTCCAGTTCCACTCTTAGTCAGGACTCCCGGCATCTCTTCACCAGTTAAAGCCATCTTGGTGGCAGCGCATAAACCTTCCACTAGGAAAGTTTATTGCAGTAAATGGAAGCACTTTTCCATCTGGGTGGAACATCATAACTTAGATCCCTTCACTGCCCCATTACCATCCGTGTTGGACTTCCTCACCGGACTTTTCCAGCAAGGTGCTAGCTGTTCGACAGTCAAGGTACAATTGGCGGCCATTTCCCATTACCATGTGGGAAATGAAACAGATCCTTTGATGACAGCAAAACTATGCAAAACTTTCCTCAAGGGTACTTTTCTACTCAGGCCCCCTATCAAGGAAGCTGTATCCCCTTGGGATCTATCCCTAGTCCTTCAAGCCTTGACTGCCCCTCCCTTTGAACCAGCTGCCTCGGCCGAACTTAAATATCTGTCTTGGAAAACAGCGTTCCTTGTAGCCATCACTTCAGCGAAAAGAGTTTCCGAACATCAGGCCCTTTCTGTGAAACCTCCCTACTTGATCTTTCATCAGGATACAGTGTACCTCAGTACCAATCCCTCCTTTCTCCCTAAGGTGGCTTCAGAAACCAATATCAATCAGTCCATCAACCTACCAGTTTTCTTTCCTAAGTACCAGAATAAAGGAGAATACAAGCTGCATTCCTTAGATGTGCACAGGCAACTGCGATTCTATATTCATAGGACTGCTGGTCACAGGCAATCCGATCAGTTGTTCATTTCCTTTGCCAAATTCAATCTGGGTAAGGCTGTTTCTAAGGTCACCTTATTATGTTGGATCTCTCAGTGTATTCTTCTAGCCTATGAAACTTCTGGGAGGCCCGCACCTCAGGGAGTCGTTCCATATCTACTTCTGCCGCCTTTAGATCTAGAGTTCCTTTGGATGATATTTGCTCCGCAGCCACTTGGGCCTCATCTCATACTTTTATCAACCATTATAAACTGGACGTTATTTCCAGAGGGAGAGCATCTTTTGGCACCGCAGTGCTCCGGAACATCCTTCCATGATGGCCGCCCAAGATTTAGGTAGCTGGGGACTCTGTCCCAAAGGTTGCTGACAAATGAAGTCCCTACTTCAGATTAAGAAGTTATGTACTCACCATAACTTTCCATCTGAGTAGGTGACTTCCTTTGTCTGCAACCATCCCCCCCTCCTTCCTCCTGACCTTCACAAGTTAGTTCTTGGATGTCTTTCCTTGATCCCTGTCGGGACACCTTTTACTGAAGGTATTTGTAGAAGGGCAAACTTGATCTGAGGTCATTTGGGGTTGGCAGGGGATTATGGGCGAGGGGAGGAGCTAGGAGCTCGGATCCATAAGCTGTAAAATAAGTTGCCGGCTTGGATCCGATGTCAGATCCAAGACCCAAAGGTTGCAGACAAATGAAGTCACCTACTCAGATGGAACGTTATGGTGAGAACATAACTTCTTATTATCGAACTTCCAAAATATCGAACACCATAAGCTCGAACTTGGAAGTTCGAAATGTGATATTGAAATTTCAGAACAGCAAATTTTTTCCCAGGGAAAAAATTCACTGTTCCGAGAAACACACACACAACACGAGCACACCAAAAACCTATGTTTAATTTGGGGGGCTGTGCCCCTACTTAAATATACCAACTCTGAGATCGCACCACAGTGGAGGAAATAGCGAAGCCATGGAACGGCCCACGGAATTATTGCCCTGGGTAAGAATTCGATGTTCCGTGGCTTCACTATTGTTAGCGTTCGTGGTTTCATGTTTGATGAAATGCCATTTGGTATTTTGCATTTTCGTGGTTATGATATCCACCCTTTATCTTACAGACAAACCCAATTTTGACTACAAATTTTTTTTGCTGTGAATGTACTTACCAGTTGTGAAGAAGAAACAACATTTTATTGTGGAACTATAAACAGCACTTATCTGCTTTGCTCTATTAATAATAAAATTGGCATTTTTAAAAAAGTTACGATGCTTCTATTTGTACTCTTATTGTTATTCAGTTTGTTCAGTTTATTTTTAAATAAACTTGAGTTTGTGAAATTAATCAACTGAGGAAAACGAAGATTACTCACTGGAATTTTTTATCAATGAATTCTTTAATATTTTTTTTTTTTGCCTGGATAGATCTACAACACAAAAAAGATTACCCCACTAGGTGGACTTGGCACCTGCTTATTTCAGTTTAATCAGTTTTGACTTTGGTATCTGTCGAAAGATTTTACTCTTCTAACATATTCTGGAAGAATCACACCAAGTTGTTGTAAGCAAGTAAAACAGCTTTATTTTACATGCATGGAGACCTGCTACATGATAGTAGTATGCCAGCAGTCTCGCTACTTGTACTTTAAGTTCTCCTTATATAGACCCTCCTGCACGTACATACACGTAGCACAGAGGACTTTCATTAAAATTGATAGTTTGATTACTTGTTTTTACCAGCCAGTACCACAGTTATTCTTGCACCATTAACTTTCTTATCAGCAGTTTAAGATTAACTTCTGCATTCCTCAGTGATCAACATTTTCCAGAACATTTCAGTTTGCACGCAGTGAACATTTTTCTGCTTAACCCTTTAAATACAGAATACAAAATATGTTGACTTCAGTATTTTTCCACATTTCCCCTTACAACATTTTGTATACTGTTTATTTTACACAATCCCAGATACGTTGTATACCTTCTCATAATCAGAGAAATATGCTTTTGTAGCATTGGCAGAGATAACCTTCGATATTATCATTTTGATACATGGTATGCAACAGCAGCCAAGCAGCAAAAATATGATTGCACCAACACATACAGCAATTAAAATGTTCATCAACACAGAACCCCAGTTTCCAAACAGATTTTGGAAAAAGTCAGTCAAGGGGTTTGGACCAGGTTTAGTCAGTTCAGAAACTTGTTGAATTATTTCAAGATGGCTCTGAATCGCGTGCTCGTTATCAGGAATGAACGAGCAGCACTCCTCGTGTATCAGAGCGCAAGTACCTCCTTTCGCCGCTAGGGTGAAATCGAGCCATACGGTTCTGCAACACTACTGTTCTCATCGCCGTTAATTCGTCCGTCACCAATTCTAGCGCTGAAAATGTCGCATTACTCAGAGTCTCTAACAGTTTTGACAATTTTCTCAGTTCCCAGATGGATTTTACTGTCCCATATGCTGGCAAAATACCAGCCCAAGCAATTACATCATCGCCTAAGTCCATATGTGAGAGTCCTTTGCTGCTGACGTGTGCCAAGTCATGGTGATAAATCCATGACGCATCAATGTTACCTACGGGATTAATAGGTTTATTAAGAGAACGTGCATTTCGTATTTTACCATGAGGCAATGCATTTGCGTGTCTGATAGCTGGTATCAGATATCCCAAAAAACAACTTCCTGACCAGCCATATGGTAACCATTTATATGCTTTCCTACCACAAATAAAATAACAGTCATTTGTTTTGATGGTAATATTGGTTGCAAATTCATAACTCCCATTTGGCTTTAACCTTTTAAATAACAGGCCATATACATACAGCATTTTTTCAACAAAACTAATATCATTTACATTGATGTCTTTTTTTATAGCTCCAAACTTGGTCTCACACTGCCCTTCTAGGGTACAATTATGAACTATTGTCAAATTACATTGGCTCAGCCCCACCTTAACTTTTCCAATCTTTTGAAAACACACTGTTCCGTTTGGCCCAGAAGAGGCAGCGCCACCTTGTCTCTCAGTGGTACTTCTGTGGTTTCAAACAACAAACTATTCCAAGTATCATTTATTCCCAGAGGGGCTGTCCCTAACATTAAGCCACTATGTACAGTAGGTATTGCAGTACATACCCAACAATTTGAGACATTCATTGAGGATGCATATGCATATTTAATCGCTTGATATGTATTAAAGTTTGGATGCCAGCTGGTGTGTTTGTCTCTTTTTGAATGGCTAGCTTCATTAAAAGACAGAAATGTCCAAAACAGAAATATTACAATCACAATAGTTATAAACAATAAAACATTGTAATAGAACCATTTTCTCTTATTCTCATTATTGTCCTTCATGATTGCTGCTGTCTGTTTGTTCCTCAGGGGAACTCAAGTCTTTATTTAACTGAAAATGTCTTACGATTTTGCAGTGCGTTAGGTGGATCCATGAGGACCTTTCTTTAATCCGAACTGCTGTTGGAGTTGCGATTAGCACCTGGTAGGGGCCCTCCCATTTGGGGGATGCCCAAATCTTGCGTTTATTATTTTGATCCAGACCCACTCACGGGTCTGATTTCCGTGATCTTGTCGCCTCTTGAACCTGAAAAACAATAATTCGTTAAACAGCTGTTAGTATTGGTCAGCATTTTCCTCATGTACTCAGCTATCTCCTCACCCCTCACGTTCCGCAGGCAACAAGTTTTGCCACTGCGGGCGTAATAAGGTCTCCCATACAACAACTCAAATGGGGTGACTCCTTTTGAGGTGGGAGTTGTCGCATGGAAAGGAGGGCTAGAGGTAGACAGGTAATCCAAGACTGATGTGTCTCGCCATGAGTTTTCTCAACTTGCCTTTTAGAATGCCGTTATGGCGTTCCACCAACCCTGCTGACTGTGGGTGGTAGGCACAATGGTGTTTCAATTCAATTTGGAAAACTGTAGACAGTTTCTGTATGATCTGATTGACAAAATGCGTGCGTTGTCAGAGTAGATGCGTGTAGGAAGTCCAAAGTGCGGACGATGTGATTGACCAAAATTTTAGCCACTGATTGAGCATCTGGATGTGTCACGGAAAAGCCTCAACCCACTTAGTAAATGCATCTACTATTACTAACACAAACTTCTTTAGTTGTGCCGGGTCAATTCGATGAAGTCCATACATATTGTATGAAAAGGATAGGGGTGTTGGAAATGATGCCGGAGCAACTCTGACCCTCCCGTGGTATTTAGCACATACTATGCAGGATAGACAAAAAGCGTTTTGCATATGCAATGAAACCCTTGGTCCAAAAGGTAAGGTGGATAATTCTAACCATAGCTGCAGGGCCCAGATGGGAAGGGCCATGCACAACTAGTGCTGCATACCTAAAAAGATTAGCAGGCAAAACATATTTATTATCCGGTCCCACATAGATTCCTTTGTTCTGCCTAACACCATACCTAGTCCAGCGTTGTTTTTCCTGTACTGTGCTAAGTTCCTGCATGACTTGTAAGGTTTGCAAATCAAACTTATCTGTTGGTTGTAATTCTGTAGGTGTGGTTTCAAGTGAAAAGGTACTGGACATAGCTGCCTCTTTGGCTGCTTTGTCTGCTAGGGCATTACCAAGTGATACCGGGTCCTTAGCACGGGTATGAGCAGCGCATTTACAGATGGCCAAACCCGTGGCCGTTGGACGGCTTGTAGTAATTCAAGGATTAGTTCTTTGTGCATGATGTCTTTCCCCGAGGTTGTAACCATCCCCCTATTTTTCCATTGCTGAGCAAACACATGTACCGTAGAGAAGGCATATTGACTATCCGTATAGATAGTGACATTCCTGTCCTCCGAAAGGAGACATGCCCTTGTCACAGCAATCAGATGTTCTTCATCTCACATTGCTGCAGTCCTTACACTTGGGTAGTCCGCTGTCCTCGGTCGGCCCGAATATCAAAGTATAAGGCTGACGTCGGTCAAGGCGCATTTGACTGACATCAGGACGTCAGGGTACAAATGCGCATGACCGACGTCATATCCTCAGTCTTTTTTGCCGCATGGTCCGATGCAGAAGCAGCGTTGCAAGTGCCATTCGGCGTTCTGAAATTTTTCGAATTCGGAGTTTCAGACCGAGTCAAAGTTGGCTAAGTACCCCGTTGGGGAATATTTTAGTTTTTTCTTGCCTCAGTGGTTTACCGGATGTCAGAAAAAGTGAATAACTGTATTTCTTGTGGGAAACAGATACCGCATAGAGATTATCATACTTTGTGTATTCCTTGTTTAGGGCCTGAGCACGACGTTGTTGGGTGTCGCTCTTGTGCTAGATTTAACAAGCGCACTATAAAGAGAAGGTTAGATTGTGCCAGGTTAGTCTTCGGGAAGCGGTGCAATTATAAAATGCCGTCGGATGCTCCGGCGCTTCTTCAAGAAGCGCAAGGAGAAAGCGGCTAAGCCTGGGCTAGAAGAAGCGTCCGTAGGGGACGCCGGTTCTTTAGAGGTCTCGGTGGAGCCGGTGGTTCTGCCGGAGGTTTCTTTGGAGTCCCAGGGAGAGACTTTGTTATTGCAGGATGTGGCCTCTCAGGAGGCAGGTCAGGCTGAAGGGGCTTCTCAGGTTACTGTACTCCCCTCCCTTCCTAGGGTGGTTAGGCCCTCTCCTTCTGTTTCCAAGGCTTCTCCCAGAGGCAGGCCAGGTTTAGCTTCAGTTGGTGTCACCCCTAGTTCTTCAGGGACTGTGCCCAAGAAGCATATGCTTAAAATGGCAGAAGATTTGATTACTTTGATTAGAGGTTCTATGCCCCCTCCTGATAAGAGACCTAGGGTGGAGCCTGAGCTTGGGAGTTTTGAGCAGGCTTCGGATGTTTCAGAGTCTTCGGCTGAAGACTTGCAGGAGTATTCTCCTTATTCTGATTCTGATGTGGATGATTCTACTCCTTCTGCTTCTCCTCCTGAGGATTTTTCTTTTTCAGAGACTCTTCATTCCATGAGGGAGCATTTTAAGTGGGAAGGTCAGGACTTCTCTGATTCCAGGAAAAGGCTTAGGGAATTTTTGTTTTTACCCCAGCATAGGCCTTTGGCTATACCTCCTGTTCTGGATGTGGTGGAAGATGTTTTTCGAGAGGCTTCTCTTAATTCTGATTCTTTGCCTCCTGTTCCTGTTAAACCGGATAGGTATTACAGGGTGCCTGAAGCTCATAAGTATCTTTCAAGCGTCCTAGGGCAGACCCAGAAACTGTTAGTCAGGGGCCTAAAGGTGTTAAGGCTTCTGTTGTCAAAAATCCGGTTCCTCCAGATAAAGAGGCCAGGGCTTTGGATAGATGGGGAAAGAAAGTTTATACTTCTTCCACCCTAGCTATGAGGGCTTTGAATTGCCAGTTTCACATGTTGAAATACCAAAACTATCTCCTTTCACAATTGAAGTCTAAGGTAGATGCTCTGGCGGAAGGTATTGAGTGTAAAGAGTTACAAGATTTAGTACATGTTTCTGAACAGGTGGGTAAGCATTCTTTGCAATGTGGTTTTGATGCTGTACAGGCCTCGTCTGGGGTGGCTGCCACTGGGTCAGTTCTTCGCAGGCACGCCTGGCTGAGGGATCAGAATTTATCTGACCATGTTAAGACAAGGATTTTAGATGCTCCTTTACAATCTGATGTGTTGTTTGGTACTCCTGTTGAGGCAGTCTTAAAGAAAATGGAAGACAAGGCTAAGTCTATGCAGACTGTTAAAGATTTTTTGCAGGTTCAGCCTCCGAAGTTTAGTAGAAATTGGCCTACCAAGGGGTGGACGTATCCTTCTTATGATTCCCAGTCTAGGGGTAGGTCTAGACGTGGTAGGGGCAGAGCTCAGGGCTCTTTCAGGCCTAGAACAGGAGTTCACCTGCACAGTCTTCGGTGAGGGCAGGGGTCAGTCCTTTCGTAAACAGACCCAATGACCTACCTTTTCAGCTGCCAGAGCCTGCTCGTCTGGCAGCACCTTTGGGAGGAAGGTTGGCACTTTTCAAGGAAAATTGGAGTTTGATTACCCAAGACAGATGGGTATTGGACATCATACACCGCGGTTACAGGTTTTATTTCCATACCTTGCCTCCTTTCAAAGGCATGCCAGACGTTCCTCCTCAGCAAAGAATAGAGGCTCACAAACAAATTTCTCTGTTACTTCAAATAGGGGCCATACAGCCGGTCCCTATGCTAGAAGTGGGCCTAGGATTTTATTCTCGCCTGTTCCTAGTACCAAAGAAAGGGAACACGTGGAGACCAATTTTGGATTTATCTACCCTCAACACTTATCTGGACATTCCCAAGTTCAAAATGTTGACGCTACAACAGCTTTTACCTCTGCTGGGCAAAGATCATTGGATGGTAACTTTGGATCTCAAGGAGGCTTACCTTCATGTTCCTATCAGACTGAGTTGCAGGAAGTATCTGCGTTTTCGGGCTGGGACTTCTCATTATCAGTTCTCTGAATTGCCCTTTGGCTTATCTACTGCGCCCAGAGTGTTCACGAAAGTTCTGGCTCCAGTGATAGCTTTCCTCAGGCTAAAAGGAATACAGATCTATCCTTATTTGGACGATTGCCTGATTCTGGCTCAAGGAAGGGACGAGCTTCTTCATCATTTGGAATATGTGATAGCAGTTCTAAGATGCCTGGGGTATTCTGTGAACGAAATAAAGTCCAGTCTAGTACCCTCTCAGGACATGTGCTTTCTGGGTGTAAGACTGAATACAGCATCCCAGATGGCCTTTTGACCCCGGACAAACAAAAGAATCTTTCCCTTTACTTTCATCAATTGTCTCATCAGTCCAGGCTGACTGCAAGGACAGTCCTTCAAGCCTTGGGGTTCATGGCATCTTGTATACTGGTGCTTCCCAATGCCAAACTGCATATGAGGAAGTTACAATGGTATCTCAAAAATGTATGGACACAGCACTGCCAGGATCTGGACACTGTCATTCAAATAATACCTTGCATTCAAAAGGAAATGTTGTGGTGGGCTCAGGAATGTCACCTAAACAAGGGACTCTCTGTGACCCGGCCAGAGGCGAGTCAGATTCTAACGACAGATGCCTCAGACAAAGCTTGGGGAGCTCATCTGAATGGAAAGTGGATACAAGACAAGTGGCCTGCCAGACTACAACATCTACATATCAACTTGAAGGAGATGTTAGCAGTCCAGTTTGCATTAATAGCTTTCAAGGATTTACTTCTTCCAGGGCAGGTGTTGATTCTAACAGACAACACAACTGTCATGTGGTACATCAACAAGCAAGGGGAACACATTCTTATCCTCTATGCAGGCAAGCAATGATTTTGTGGGAGACTGCTCTCAGTTTACAGCTAAATCTTCAGGCAAGGTTTCTGCCGGGAGCACAGAACTCCTTAGCAGATGTGTTAAGCAGACAAATTATGGATCCCCACGAGTGGAAATTGGATCCTCATGTATTTCAGAAATTGACAGTGTCATGGGGAACTCCAGACATAGATCTGTTCGCTTCTCCGCAAAACCACCAGCTGCCAAAGTTTTGCACGAAAAGGTTTCATCCCACAGCTTGGAAAGTGGATGCTCTTTCTTTCAATTGGAGCAATCTTCATGTGTATGCCTTTCCACCTCTGCCTCTCCTCCCAAAGGTACTACTAAAGGCCAGACAGGACAAGCCAAGGATGATTTTGATAGCTCCAGATTGGCCTCAACAGCATTGGTACCCATTACTCAGAAGCCTGGTACGGGAGCCTCCGTGGCCTTTGCCTTCGATTCCACACCTGTTGTCTCAGGAGGACAGTCATTTGCTCAATGTCAAGCTTCACTCTCTTCACCTAACAGCCTGGCATATTCTGTTTTGAACCATAGTGGGTCTCAACTTCCACAGCAAGTTTTGAATGTTATTTTGGAAGCTAGAAGGCCTAGTACAAGGAAAGTGTACGCAGATAAATGGAAGAGATTTTTATTTTGGAGTGCAGCAAAGGATTTTGATGTTTCTGAGCCTAATTTAAGTGTGGCTCTTCAATATCTTACTGAGTTACTGGACAAAGGTTTGTCCTTCTCTTCTATTAAGGTTCATGCTGCAGCAATTTCGGCTCACTATGATTGTGACCCACCATTGTTTTCTCATCCTTTGTTCAAGCAATTTCTTAGAGGGGCAAAGAATATAAGACCCCATGTAGAGCTCCTACTCCTGCTTGGGATCTCAATTTTGTGTTGGAGAAACTCACTCTACAACCTTTTGAGCCTGCAGCTACTACCGAGTTGAAATATTTATCATGGAAGACTGCTTTTTTTTGGCCATTACCTCTGCAAGAAGGGTTTCTGAGTTGCAGGCCCTTATGGCGTTGAGCCTTTCTTAATTTTCCATAAGGATAGGGTATCTTTACGCACTAATCCTTCCTTTATGCCTAAAGTGGTTTCTAGTGTGGCTTTAAACCAAACTATTCATTTGCCTACTTTTTATGCAAATCCCCAAAATAAAGGGGAAAAGATTTTGCACACTTTAGATGTACACAGGCAGTTGCGATATTATTTGGACAGAACTAAAGGGTTCAGGCAGTCTCAGCAGTTATTTGTTTCTTTTGCTTTGAGTTCTCAGGGCAAGCCTGTGTCAAAACAAACTATTTCTAAGTGGATTGGGTTTTGCATTGCTTTCTGTTATTCCCATCATGGCAAGGAGATTCCAGCTGGGATTAGGCCTCATTCCACTAGGGCTACTGCCACTTGACAGCTTTTTTGAGGGGTGGCAACTAAAGATATTTTGGAGGCAGCTACTTGGAGTTCAGTGCATACTTTCTCTAGGCATTATCACCTTCCACTTTATTCTAAATCTAGGGCTGGTTTTGCCACTGCTATTTTGCAGGGCATTTTGGCAGCTCCTGCTTCCTTATAGTTTTGCCATCCTCCCTTACCTCTGCTTTGGGATTCTACCCAAGTGTAAGGACTGCAGCAATGTGAGATGAAGAACATAGTACAGTTTTGTACCTACCATAAATGTAGATGTTCAAGATCCACATTGCTGCAGTCCAATTTACCCTCCCTCCTTCCCCTCTGTAGTTAGAGGCGGTTGTGTGGGCTGGGTTGTCAATATGGTGTATATTGTATATATTGTACATATTTTTAGTGCAAGGGTGGTTGGTTGGTTGTTTGCTGTCTTTTGTTTTTGACCTTTCTTTTTAGGGTCTTCTGACATCTGGGGCAAGAAAAGACTGAGGATATGACGTCGGTCATGCGCATTTGTACCCTGACGTCCTGATGTCAGTCAAATGCGCCTTGACCGACGTCAGCCTTATACTTTGATATTCGGGCCGACCGAGGACAGCGGACTACCCAAGTGTAAGGACTGCAGCAATGTGGATCTTCGAACATCTACATTTATGGTAGGTACAAAACTGTACTTTCCGCTGCTTGAGCGGATAAGTTCCCGGGGAGTGGTCTTGCCTCTATTATCTGAGTTGCAGTAGTAACTGCATACCCTACCTGCGTGGTGCCTGTTTCTGTTTTTCGTGCTGACCCATCTACAAACAGTGTCCAGTCCGCATGTAGTAAGGGTTGATCTTTAAGATCCGGTCTTGGTAGAACTTTAGAATGTATGAGATCTAAGCATACATGCGGGATACCGTCTTCAGCAACAGGTAGCAATGTCGCTGGATTTAAGGTAGTGCATCTCTCAATTGTCATGTGTGGCTGCGATAACAGCGTAGTCATACAAGATAAATGTCTGCTAGGTGACAGAAATGTTAACTTGTCCTGCAGAAGGATGACTGCTACAGAGTGCGGGACTTTTAACGTAAGATCATGGAACAATACCAACGTGGCAGACGCTTGTACCGCCAAAGCGGCTGCAATTACTGCTTGCACACAGTGTGGTAATGCTCGTGCTACTGAGTCTAATTTGCTAGAGTAAAATGCCAATGGTCTTAACTTATCTCCATACATTTGCATTAAAACAGATGTCATAAATCCCTGCTTGCAATCTACAGTCTGTATAAAGGTCTTACTGTAATCTGGAAACCCCAATGTCGCTGACCCAGCTATCAGTTGCTTGATCCTAGTGAATGCCTGTACTGCCTTGTCTGTCCAGTGCAGCAAATCTTTTGCCGCCATCGGTATTGCAAAAATTAAGTCTGATAGCAGGTGCACTTCTTCGGCGTAGTTGGGAATCCAACTACGACAGAAGTTCGTAATGCCTAAAAAGGACATCATTTTTTTTTTGTAGTTGGCATGGGGCTTGTAAAATAGCATTCTTTCTGCTGTCATCTAATCGCCTGCCCTTCCCAGAGATAGTATAACCCAGGTAACGTACTTCTAATTTACAAAATTGTAACTTAGACTTATTTACCTTATGTCCTTCGTGTGCCAGAAAGTGTAGTAGTCGAATAGTCTCGGACTTACAGAGTTCTTCCGTGGTCGCGCCAGGAGGATATCATCCACGTACAGCAGTAGGTGGCACCCTTGGGCTGGTTGGAACTGAGCCAAATTGGTGGACATCTCTTGTGAGAAGATGGTCGGACTTTCGCAGTATCCCTGCGGTAACCTGGTATAGGTATAACGCTTGCCCTTAAACGTAAATGCAAACCAAAATCTACTATCTTCCTGCAAGGGAATAGAGAAAAAGGCATTACTGATATCAATTACGGAAAAGTAGTTATCCGTTGGAAGGATATCGTTCAGCAGAATAGACGGATCCGGGACTATGGGGGCCCGAGGTACCACCGCAGCATTTATTGCCTGTAAGTCTTGTACCATCCTCCATGTCCCATCCGTTTTTTTTACTGGAAATAAGGGCGTATTACACGGTGAGTCTGTGCACAGAATTAATACTCCAGCTTTCAAAAGTGCTGTGATTACCGGTAAAATGCCCTCCTCTGCCTTTCTGCTCAAGGGATACTGCCGTTTATGAGGTCTAAATTCTGACTTGGGTGTAATCTTTACCTGTCCTGCCGTTCTAATCAGTCCGATATCGTGCTGACCCTGCGACCATAATGAGTTTGGAATCGTCTGCAATTGAGATTCTTCCATGGGGGTAAGGAGACATAGTCATAATGTCCCAGGGGATTGTATCGGTTCGTCTTCCCAGAGGTGCAGTCGGTCTGGCTTGTGTAACCCAGTTAAGTTTTTGAACCTGAACGCCTTTGCCAACTGTTCTGGTGTCCATCCTACCCATTCAGTTATTTTCTTACCCACGAGGTACCATGACATTCCTTCACCCTCCGTGACTGAAATATGTGTGGTTAATTCATTCTTATACAGCAGCTGCATATCCCTTGTAAGGCTACATGTGACTGCAGAATTACCTAGTGTGTCCCAAAAAAGGCTATGCAATACTAGTTTGGTGACTTTAAAACTAAGAAATTTCTTTTCATATTCTAAATCAGGTCCAGCACATCTTCTGTAATACATTGTGCAATGTAATGGATCTGACACCTTCGGATTTGTTATGCCGTATTTGCTTAATGCCAAATTTGTAAGAGCCGTCACTACACTCTGGGGGCCTGTCTCTATCAAATCATTACTATACCAGTAATGTAGATCTCCCTGCCCCTCTAATAGCATTGCACTATTTGGTTCAATTCTCCTTGCCACCATCCCAGTGGAGGTTGGGACGGCTGCTATGCCGAACACTTGCATTAAATCTCTTCCTAGTAAATGTACTGGGCAGATTTTTGAAATTATTACTCGGAACCGTATGGTTTGGTTCGTCTCTGGGTCAGTAAACCACAGAGGTTTGGACAATGGCTCTTTGTAAATACGACCATTTGCTGCTTTCACAAGCACATATTCATCCGAGGTAACATCGGATGATATGGCAGTACTTCTGACTAACGTTCGTGAAGCCCCTGAGTCACAAAGAAATTCTATGTCTCGGCCCTCAACTTGCAATGTGATCACTGGTTGGGATTCCAATTGCATAGTTGATGCTAGTGCTGTTAATTTACCATTTGATATTTCTCATTTTCTGCCATTTCCTGTCCCCACCCATCGTCTTCACTTGTACCTACTTCCCCATTCTCACTTTCTTCTTCTTCCTCATACCCTCCATCTACATCTTTTTGACCGTCATATAGTCATGCGGTACCACCGGAAGCAACCATCGGTTTCTCCGGTCCTCTGCAATCTCTGGCGAAATGTCCTTTCTTACCGCACTTAAAACATTCCTCTTTTGCCTACCTCAAATCCTCAGAATGACTTATGCCTCCCCGTCCTCTTCCCTGCCACGCCTCTTCCGATTTGCGGAACCTTGAACTAACATTAAAGTTCCATCTTCACTAACTGTAAAAGTCTGGGCTTTTTTAGCTTTTTTTCCCTTCAGGTATTTCTCAGCATGTCTAGCATAATCCATAAGGGGCTGTAGACGCTGTCCTGTGTGTGATCATATGCTTTTGTATAAAGTTACCAATGGCTGTCTTGCAGCCCTTTAGGAATGCATTTTTCAGTTGCTGTTCATAGGGCGAGTCATTTTCCTGATTTTCTGCCTTAATCAACCCACTATGAGCATCAAAACATTGTGTGAGACGATGTAGATAATTGTCTACGGTTTCGTCATCTGATTGAACGCATTGATTAATGCAAGTCCAATCTGCTTTGGGCTTCCAATGTTCTTCTATTTTATCTAGGAGAGTCTTTATTCTGGTTCTACACACGGAGTTAATCGCAAGGACTCCACTTCTTCTGGTAGCAGGGGGTCCCAAGTTCCGCAAATAAGGTGCCAATCAGGTCCTAGGATTTGCCTTATTACTTGTTCAAATTCTACAGCGTTTAATCTATAACTCATTCTCATGCCCCCTACGTCTGTACGGAATTTACGCATATCTACTTTTGGATGGGGAATCCCCTCTACCGCTTTTCGGATGTCATCACGGGTCCACGGTCGGTAGACCAATATGGTAGGACTTTCGCCTTCTGCGCCTGCTTGAGGATTTGCCACTTCTATCAGTGGGTATTCCTCTCCTTCCTGATCTACCTTTTCCTTAATTTTCCAGTGCCCTTCTCTCCTAATATTTCCGCTGCGTAAGTCAAGAGTGTTGGCAGGCTCTCTCTGTAATATAATACTTGGCATGGGGGCCACCCACAAGCCTGGTATTGCGGTGGGTCCTGGTCGGGGGGCACCTCAATAACCTGTGCAGGGTCTGGCTACTGGATGGGAGGGGCCGAGGGATTCTGGTGACTACGACTGACTATGGAAGTTTCATTATCTTCCTTTTGAACAAAGTACACATCTTTTTCACTTGAATTACCACACCCTTTTTTCAAATTTTGTTCCCTATGTCTTTTATTTGCTTCCTCCAGCCATTTCTGTGCCTGGGGAAACCCCACCTTCTTTTGATTCCTTGTCTTATTTCCTGCCTGTTTGCAGTAATCTTACTAGATTTTGACATTCTGACTTATTTAAACATCCACTAAACCCATGATCTTTTTTCCATTTATCTAAATACTTTACATTCTTTGGGTGTAAATCAAACATAAACTTTTCATCTTCAGTTTTGTCATCGCCTTTGGCGAACTGGTTCCTGTTCCCATTTCTCTTACGAGAAACTATTCCTGTTCCTGAGATCTCTTGTATATGGAATCTATTCACATATACTCCTTATACTTTGAGAAAATTAAATTTCTCCCTTGACTAGTCCCTTTAAAATTTAGACAAAAATTCCAATCAGAAACAACAAAAAATAGCGTTTTTGCTTACCTTTGTGATTCCTCCGCCTGTTTCTGCCACCTCACGGATTGAATCTGGAAAGAGTGACTGGCCTCTAATTTCAACCTGTTTCAGTTGGAGGTCTTTCATTCGAGGAGAGCCTGATCTCTCTCCACCTGCGCAGGTTTTCAGCTTTTCTTTGTTCGATTCGCGCCGTGCAGGGGCCGCCCCACGTTGGGCGCCAGTTATGTCGAAAGATTTTACTCTTCTAACATATTCTGGAAGAATCACACCAAGTTGTTGTAAGCAAGTAAAACAGCTTTATTTTACATGCATGGAGACCTGCTACATGATAGTAGTATGCCAGCAGTCTCGCTACTTGTACTTTAAGTTCTCCTTATATAGACCCTCCTGCACGTACATACACGTAGCACAGAGGACTTTCATTAAAATTGATAGTTTGATTACTTGTTTTTACCAGCCAGTACCACAGTTATTCTTGCACCATTAACTTTCTTATCAGCAGTTTAAGATTAACTTCTGCATTCCTCAGTGATCAACATTTTCCAGAACATTTCAGTTTGCACGCAGTGAACATTTTTCTGCTTAACCCTTTAAATACAGAATACAAAATATGTTGACTTCAGTATTTTTCCACAGTATCCCTTGTGTTGTATAGTTCCATTGCACTCACTGTATCCCTTGTGTTGTATAGTTCCATTACACTCATTGTATCTTTTGTGTTGTGTAGTACTATTACAGTCACCATATCCCTTGTGTAGTGTGGTACCATTACACTCACTGTATCCCTTGTGTTGTATAGTTCCATTACACTCACTGTATCCCTTGTGTTGTGTAGTACCATTACAATTACCATATCCCTTGTGTAGTGTGGTACCATTACACTCACTGTATCCCCTGTGTTGTGTAGTACCATTACAGTCACCATATCCACTGTCATGTTTTGTACCATTAGAGCAGCTGTATCCCTTGTCATGTGTAGTAACATTGCAGTGGCTGTATCCCTTGTCATGTCTAGTACCTATTACACTGGCTATATCCCTTGTTATGTGAAATACCATTACAGTCACTGTATCTCTTGTATTGTGTAGTACCATTACAATTGCCATATCCTTTGTGTTGTGCAGTACCCTTACAGTCAATATATCCCTTGTATTGTGTAGTGCCAGTACAGTCTCTGTATCCCTTGTCATGTGTTGTACCATTAGAGGAGCTGTGTCCCTTGTCATGTGCAGTACCATTACAGTCAATATATCCCTTGTATTGTGTAGTGCCAGTACAGTCTCCGTATCCCTTGTCATGTGTTGTACCATTAGAGGAGCTGTGTCCCTTGTCATGTGCAGTACCATTACAGTCAATATATCCCTTGTATTGTGTAGTGCCAGTACAGTCTCCGTATCCCTTGTCATGTGTTGTACCATTAGAGGAGCTGTGTCCCTTGTCATGTGCAGTACCATTACAGTCAATATATCCCTTGTATTGTGTAGTGCCAGTACAGTCTCCGTATCCCTTGTCATGTGTTGTACCATTAGAGGAGCTGTGTCCCTTGTCATGTGCAGTACCATTACAGTCAATATATCCCTTGTATTGTGTAGTGCCAGTACAGTCTCCGTATCCCTTGTCATGTGTTGTACCATTAGAGGAGCTGTGTCCCTTGTCATGTGCAGTACCATTACAGTCAATATATCCCTTGTATTGTGTAGTGCCAGTACAGTCTCCGTATCCCTTGTCATGTGTTGTACCATTAGAGGAGCTGTGTCCCTTGTCATGTGCAGTACCATTACAGTCAATATATCCCTTGTATTGTGTAGTGCCAGTACAGTCTCCGTATCCCTTGTCATGTGTTGTACCATTAGAGGAGCTGTGTCCCTTGTCATGTGCAGTACCATTACAGTCAATATATCCCTTGTATTGTGTAGTGCCAGTACAGTCTCCGTATCCCTTGTCATGTGTTGTACCATTAGAGGAGCTGTGTCCCTTGTCATGTGCAGTACCATTACAGTCAATATATCCCTTGTATTGTGTAGTGCCAGTACAGTCTCCGTATCCCTTGTCATGTGTTGTACCATTAGAGGAGCTGTGTCCCTTGTCATGTGCAGTACCATTACAGTCAATATATCCCTTGTATTGTGTAGTGCCAGTACAGTCTCCGTATCCCTTGTCATGTGTTGTACCATTAGAGGAGCTGTGTCCCTTGTCATGTAGAGTACCATTACAGTGGCTGTATCCCTTATGTATAGTACCATTACAGTTGCTGTATCCCTTGTTATGTGTAGTACCATTACAGTCACTGTATCCTTTGTTATTTGTAAAACCATTACAGTCACTATATCCCTTGCTGTGTGTAGGACAGTTAGAGTAGCTGAATCTCTTATTATGTGTAGGACCATTAGAGTAGCTGTTATCCCTTATGTGTAGTGCATTTACAGTCGATGCATCTCTTCTATTTAGTACCATTAGAGTTTCTGTATCTCTTGTTATGTGTAGTACAGTTAGAGTGACTATATCCCTTATGTGTAGTGCCATTACAGTCACTGTATCCCTTCTTATGTGTAGTGCCATTATAGGTTCATAGGTAGGTACTAGGCTATTGGCCCTTGGGCCTATATAAGCCTAGCCAAACGGTACCCTGGCTTTCGCCACCGAAGAAAATTATTTTCCTGTGCCCCTGTCGAGCAGAGCCACAGAAGTGATCTCCAGGGTGAATTTCCTATCTCCCATCCAATCATCAATATTTTTCTTGAAGAGTGCTGATGAGGAGCTTTGTTTGATATAGATAGGTAGTTTGTTCCAGAGTATGGGAAGTTTCTGGGACAGGAATCTATCCCTCCAGCATGTTCTGTTTATTGTGGTGAGAAGGTTTAGGTCCCTAGAGCATGTAGCTCGGAGGGATTTCTTTAAATTGAGCATGTCCAACAGCTGTGGGTTTGACATAGCTTTGTATGTTAGGCAGAGATCGCCTCTGAGTAGGCGCTATACGACAGAGTAAAGCAGGTGTTTTTTGAGACGGTCTGTGTAGGGCATCTGTTTGAGGCTGGTAATCCTCTTTGTGAGGTATTTCTGCTGCCTTTCCAATTGTTGTAGATGTCTTGTGAGGTACATACCAAAAGGGGCTTTGTACTCTATAATGGGTCTAATGAGTGATGAGTAGAGGGGAACAATGACCTCTTTTTTCCTGGATGAGAAACCTTTTGTGATAAGGTGTGCCACTTAGAAAGATTTCCTGACTACTGTGGTGATGTGATTATCAAAGGAGAGGCTACTGTCCACCTGTGTCCCAAGGTCTCTTATCACACTTTCGGTGTTAAGTAGACTACCGCCTATGTGGTAGTTCATGGGTACAGAGTTTTTTTTCCAAAAGGGATGACAATGCACTTTCTTTCATTGAGCTTGAGGCCATGACTTTGTCACCAGGCATCTGTCTCAGTGAGACTCTTTTGTAGGATGTCCACATCATTAAAAGTTTTGATTATGGCTCCTAGTTTGTAGTCATCTGTGAACTTTGTTAGCTAAAGACCTTCTGTGTTAGTCTGTATTTCAGAGAAGTAGATACCAAACAGGAGAGGACACAGGACTGACCCCTGTGGTACTCCACTTGTCACTGGTCTGAAGTTGGATTTAGAGTCTGCTACTTTCACAGTGTGTGTTCTATCACTGAGCCAGTTGGCAACCCATCTTGTGACATAGGGATTTATACCTAGTTTAGTGAGTTTATCTGTAATTCCAGAGTGGGGGATAGTGTCGAAAGCCTTGGCGAGATCTAGATAGGCTGTGTGAACCACTTTACCCTTATTTACGGCTTTGGTGACTGCTTCAAAGAAGTCTATCAGGTTTAGGAGACATGATCTGCCTTTTACAAACCTGAACTGGGTAAGGCCCAGAGTTTGGAGATTACCAATGCCATTGTTTATAAGTTCCATGATGACACGTTCCATAGCCTTGCAGACCAGGCTCTTCAGGCTAATGGGCGGTAGTTCCCGGGGTCCATGGAGGTATCTTCATCTTTCTATCTCTGTTCCTTATAACTTGCCATATTATATCACATAAACTTTTTTATGTAATTATTAATTTTTATTATCTTGTATAAACTTTTTTTCTGTAATTGTTAATTTTTATTTATAGAGTTTTGAATTCATATCATTTTTGGTGTATGTTGGAGCTTTTCTCTTTGAGTCTCCACTGAAAATGGGCCTTAAGCTCAGTTGGACTAACCCAGTTAACAAATGACAAATAAAATAAATAAATAAAAGCCTAATCTGAACTTATTTCATACAAAGCCATACAATAAGAATCATCTGAATCTAGCTTTGGATTCATCTGGAGGGTGCTTTTTCTTTTAAAAAATCATTTTCTGTCAACCTCACACAGCATGGTAAATAAGACAGGCATCTGGCCATTCAACACCCCACTCCATCTCCAAGCGTTTGTACTCTGGCAGCCAGCTGCTAAGTAAACCCAGCTACTAACGGGCGGCAGCTCTCCCTCTATGCCAGCAGCCTGCTACCAGCAATAACAAATGAACTTTTTGATTCGAATCAGGATTTTAAGCTCTCTTCATTGTTTTATGTTTTACAACTGTGTTTAAATCACTACTTTATTAAAATGTTTTAGTCTGTATTTATTGCAGTTCACGTTCATTATTAATTTCACTTTATGCTGCTATTTTTGTAAAGTTTGTTACAGTAAAACATTACTATAATCCTCAGAGTGCGTCTACATTTCTGTTGAAGGTTAAAGACATACCTGTGATGAATGATCGGTCAAATATATAACCACATCATTAATCATTGATGCCATACGTTGGATCACATCCTTTATAGCAAGTGTTCTTTTCTTCAGTGCAGTCTGAATAGTGAACTCCTTCAGAGCAGGAATTTCTGTATCTTTTAGACAGCTGCTGTATCCCTTGTTGTGTACTACACAACGGATATGGCACTACACAACAAGGGATACAACAAGCTTACAGCTGCTGTATCCCTTGTTGTATACTACACAGCAAGTGATACAACAAGCTTACAGCTGCTGTATCCCTTGTTGTATACGACACAGCAAGGGATACAACAAGCTTACAGCTGCTGTATCCCTTGTTGTGTACTACACAACGGATATGGCACTACACAGCAAGGGATACAACAAGCTTACAGCTGCTGTATCCCTTGTTGTGTACTACACAACGGATATGGCACTACACAGCAAGGGATACAACAAGCTTACAGCTGCTGTATCCCTTGTTGTGTACTACACAACGGATATGGCACTACACAACAAGGGATACAACAAGCTTACAGCTGCTGTATCCCTTGTTGTATACTACACAAGGGATATGGCACTACACAACAAGGGATACAACAAGCTTACAGCTGCTGTATCCCTTGTTGTGTACTACACAGCAAGGGATACAACAAGCTTACAGCTGCTGTATCCCTTGTTGTATACTACACAACGGATATGGCACTACACAACAAGGGATACAACAAGCTTACAGCTGCTGTATCCCTTGTTGTGTACTACACAACAGATATGGCACTACACAACAAGGGATACAACAAGCTTACAGCTGCTGTATCCCTTGTTGTGTACTACACAACGGATATGGCACTACACAACAAGGGATACAACAAGCTTACAACTGCTGTATCCCTTGTTGTATACTACACAAGGGATATGGCACTACACAACAAGGGATACAACAAGCTTACAGCTGCTGTATCCCTTGTTGTATACTACACAGCAAGGGATACAACAAGCTTACAGCTGCTGTATCCCTTGTTGTGTACTACACAACGGATATGGCACTACACAACAAGGGATACAACAAGCTTACAGCTGCTGTATCCCTTGTTGTGTACTACAGAGCAAGGAATACAACAAGCTTACAGCTGCTGTATCCCTTGTTGTATACTACACAAGGGATATGGCACTACACAACAAGGGATACAACAAGCTTACAGCTGCTGTATCCCTTGTTGTGTACTACACAGCAAGGGATACAACAAGCTTACAGCTGCTGTATCCCTTGTTGTATACTACACAACGGATATGGCACTACAGAACAAGGGATACAACAAGCTTACAGCTGCTGTATCCCTTGTTGTGTACTACACAACGGATATGGCACTACACAACAAGGGATACAACAAGCTTACAGCTGCTGTATCCCTTGTTGTGTACTACACAATGGATATGGCACTACACAACAAGGGATACAACAAGCTTACAGCTGCTGTATCCCTTGTTGTGTACTACACAAGGGATATGGCACTACACAGCAAGGGATACAACAAGCTTACAGCTGCTGTATCCCTTGTTGTATACTACACAGCAAGGGATACAACAAGCTTACAGCTGCTGTATCCCTTGTTGTATACTACACAGCAAGGGATACAACAAGCTTACAGCTGCTGTATCCCTTGTTGTGTACTACACAAGGGATATGGCACTACACAGCAAGGGATACAACAAGCTTACAGCTGCTGTATCCCTTGTTGTATACTACACAACAAGGGAAACAACAAGCTACAGCTGCTGTATCCCTTGTGTATTACACAACGGATATGGCACTACACAACAAGGGATACAACAAGCTTACAGCTGCTGTATCCCTTGTTGTATACTACAACAAGGGATACAACAAGCTTACAGCTGCTGTATCCCTTGTTGTGTACTACACAACGGATATGGCACTACACAGCAAGGGATACAACAAGCTTACAGCTGCTGTATCCCTTGTTGTGTACTACACAATGGATATGGCACTACACAGCAAGGGATACAACAAGCTTACAGCTGCTGTATCCCTTGTTGTGTACTACACAACGGATATGGCACTACACAACAAGGGATACAACAAGCTTACAGCTGCTGTATCCCTTGTTGTATACTACACAAGGGATATGGCACTACACAACAAGGGATACAACAAGCTTACAGCTGCTGTATCCCTTGTTGTGTACTACACAATAAGGGATACAACAAGCTTACAGCTGCTGTATCCCTTGTTGTATACTACACAACGGATATGGCACTACACAACAAGGGATACAACAAGCTTACAGCTGCTGTATCCCTTGTTGTGTACTACACAACAGATATACACAACAAGGGATACAACAAGCTTACAGCTGCTGTATCCCTTGTTGTGTACTACACAACGGATATGGCACTACACAACAAGGGATACAACAAGCTTACAGCTGCTGTATCCCTTGTTGTATACTACACAAGGGATATGGCACTACACAACAAGGGATACAACAAGCTTACAGCTGCTGTATCCCTTGTTGTGTACTACACAGCAAGGGATACAACAAGCTTACAGCTGCTGTATCCCTTGTTGTATACTACACAACGGATATGGCACTACACAACAAGGGATACAACAAGCTTACAGCTGCTGTATCCCTTGTTGTACTACACAATGGATATGGCACTACACAACAAGGGATACAACAAGCTTACAGCTGCTGTATCCCTTGTTGTGTACTACACAAGGGATATGGCACTACACAGCAAGGGATACAACAAGCTTACAGCTGCTGTATCCCTTGTTGTATACTACACAGCAAGGGATACAACAAGCTTACAGCTGCTGTGTCCCTTGTTGTGTACTACACAAGGGATATGGCACTACACAGCAAGGGATACAACAAGCTTACAGCTGCTGTATCCCTTGTTGTATACTACACAGCAAGGGATACAACAAGCTTACAGCTGCTGTATCCCTTGCTGTGTATTACACAACGGATATGGCACTACACAACAAGGGATACAACAAGCTTACAGCTGCTGTATCCCTTGTTGTGTACTACACAACGGATATAGCACTACACAGCAAGGGATACAACAAGCTTACAGCTGCTGTATCCCTTGTTGTGTACTACACAACGGATATGGCACTACACAACAAGGGATACAACAAGCTTACAGCTGCTGTATCCCTTGTTGTATACTACACAGCAAGGGATACAACAAGCTTACAGCTGCTGTATCCCTTGTTGTATACTACACAAGGGATATGGCACTACACAACAAGGGATACAACAAGCTTACAGCTGCTGTATCCCTTGTTGTATACTACACAGCAAGGGATGCAACAAGCTTACAGCTGCTGTATCCCTTGTTGTATTCTACACAAGGGATATGACACTACACAACAAGGGATACAACAAGCTTACAGCTGCTGTATCCCTTGTTGTGTACTACACAACGGATATGGCACTACACAACAAGGGATACAACAAGCTTACAGCTGCTGTATCCCTTGTTTTGTACTACACAACAGATATGGCACTACACAACAAGGGATACAACAAGTTTACAGCTGCTGTATCCCTTGTTGTATACTACACAGCAAGGGATACAACAAGCTTACAGCTGCTGTATCCCTTGTATACTACACAAGGGATATGGCACTACACAACAAGGGATACAACAAGCTTACAGCTGCTGTATCCCTTGTTGTATACTACACAGCAAGGGATACAACAAGCTTACAGCTGCTGTATCCCTTGTATACTACACAAGGGATATGGCACTACACAACAAGGGATACAACAAGCTTACAGCTGCTGTATCCCTTGTTGTATACTACACAGCAAGGGATACAACAAGCTTACAGCTGCTGTATCCCTTGTTGTGTACTACACAACGGATATGGCACTACACAACAAGGGATACAACAAGCTTACAGCTGCTGTATCCCTTGTTGTGTACTACAACGGATATGGCACTACACAACAAGGTATACAACAAGCTTACAACTGCTGTATCCCTTGTTGTATACTACACAAGGGATATGGCACTACACAACAAGGGATACAATAAGCTTACAGCTGCTGTATCCCTTGTTGTATACTACACAGCAAGGGATACAACAAGCTTACAGCTGCTGTATCCCTTGTTGTGTACTACACAACGGATATGGCACTACACAACAAGGGATACAACAAGCTTACAGCTGCTGTATCCCTTGTTGTGTACTACACAAAGGATATGGCACTACACAGCAAGGGATACAACAAGCTTACAGCTGCTGTATCCCTTGTTGTATACTACACAGCAAGGGATACAACAAGCTTACAGCTGCTGTATCCCTTGTTGTATACTACACAGCAAGGGGTACAACAAGCTTACAGCTGCTGTATCCCTTGTTGTATACTACACAACAAGGGAAACAACAAGCTACAGCTGCTGTATCCCTTGTTGTGTACTACACAAGGGATATGGCACTACACAGCAAGGGATACAACAAGCTTACAGCTGCTGTATCCCTTGTTGTATACTACACAGCAAGGGATACAGCAAGCTTACAGCTGCTGTATCCCTTGTTGTATACTACACAACAAGGGATACAACAAGCTACAGCTGCTGTATCCCTTGTGTACTACACAAGGGATATGGCACTACACAGCAAGGGATACAACAAGCTTACAGCTGCTGTATCCCTTGTTGTATACTACACAACAAGGGATACAACAAGCTTACAGCTGCTGTATCCCTTGTTGTGTACTACACAAGGGATATGGCACTACACAGCAAGGGATACAACAAGCTTACAGCTGCTGTATCCTTTGTTGTATACTACACAGCAAGGGATACAACAAGGTTACAGCTGCTGTATCCCTTGTTCGATACTATACAACGGATATGGCACTACACAACAAGGGATACAACAAGCTTACAGCTGCTGTATCTCTTGTTGTGTACTACACAAGGGATATGGCACTACACAACAAGGGATACAACAAGCTTACAGCTGCTGTATCCCTTGTTGTATACTACACAGCAAGGGATACAACAAGCTTACAACTGCTGTATCCCTTGTTGTGTACTACACAACGGATATGGCACTACACAACAAGGGATACAACAAGCTTACAGCTGCTGTATCCCTTGTTGTATTCTACACAGCAAGGGATACAACAAGCTTACAACTGCTGTATCCCTTGTTGTGTACTACACAACGGATATGGCACTACACAGCAAGGGATACAACAAGCTTACAGCTGCTGTATCCCTTGTTCTGTAGTGCCATTACAGTTGCGGTTTCCCTTATGTGTAGTGCCAAGTCACTGTATTCCTTATTTATTTATTTTACTTTACATTTGTTAACCGGGGGTGTTTGACTGAGCCAAGGCCCTTTTTCAACAGAGGCCTGGGGAGAAAAGCTCCACAAAGAAAAATTACAGACACATTTAGTTATTTAGACATGATCAGCATACACACAAATTACAAGAGACATGTTTTTACAGTGGTATGCGGCACATAAACAGTACAGTGGAGAGAACAAACAAAAAATATTAATTTTAAAAATAAAGGTTATTAATAGATTTGTGGTGTACAGCTGAAATTTGGAACATAGGTAGAATACATACATAGTACACAGGTACAGTACATACATTGTAGATTAGCCAGTGTTTGTGAGTAAGATTGAAAACTATTATCAAGTGCTCTAGATTTAGTATGTATATGCTATCTGCTTTCACTAGCCTGGGGAGCAACTTTGCCTGAGATGTTGCCTGATGAGGTCTTTAACGGAGGCTTTGGATGATGTGTTTTGAATGCTAGTAGGGACAGATACTATGTTTTGTAGCACCATTACAGTCACTGTATCACTTATGTGTAGTACCATTACAGTCGACATATCCCATGTTTTGTGTAGTACCATTATAGTCAACGTATGCCTTGTGTCGTGTAGTGCCATTAGTCACCATCTCCCTTGTGCTGTGTAGTACCATTACAGTCAACATATCCCATGTGTTACATAGTACCCTTACAATCGCCATATCCCTTGTTATATGTAATAGCATTACAGTCACTTCACCTCTTGTTAAATGTAGTACCATTACAGTTGCTGTATCCCTTGTTATATGCAGTACCATAACAATTGCCATATCCCTTGCTATTTGTAGTACCATTACAGTTGGCATATCACTTATGTGTACTACCATTACAGTCGACATATCCCATGTGTTGTGTAGTACCATTATAGTCAACGTATGCCTTGTGTCGTGTAGTGCCATTAGTCACCATCTCCCTTGTGCTGTGTAGTACCATTACAGTCAACATATCCCATGTGTTACATAGTACAACAAAAGAAAGGTCGTTGCTAGCTAAAACCCAGCTGTCGTAAAATACTTCAAGCCAAATGAACAAAAATAACGATGCTGGATACTGCTCAGGATAAAAACAAGGAGGATGGAATGTGAAGAGTTTTATAACCACGGAAAATCCTTTGCTTAACTTAGGTTTTAATGCTAGACAAGGGGTGAACCAACATCCGAACATCCCTATGGCAGTGGATAAAACCTTTGAGGACAACCTGATAGACTTTAACTACAAAGTTCTGAGATTGCAGCGGCTGCAATGGCAAACTTTCCATTTGGAAGCTTGCCTTGATTATGGCATAGTACCGCGTGGGATGCGCGTACTATGTATGCCAAGTCAAGGGGATAGATATCCCGAGCTTCTTGCCAGATGGCAGGCCATTAACATTAAGACCAGCTACCTGTATATGGACTTATTGAATGATTTCTTTTCTAAAGAAATCGTTGAGCTCAAGAATGATGTTACTCTTTTAAAACACAAGCTGGAGAACGAATACTCTGAGGCTTGGTGTAAGAAAAAGTTGGAGGAGCTGTATAATAACTTTAATGTTAATGATGCTAAACTCAGAACACAAAAAATGGGGAAACTTCGTAGAGATTACGAAGATTTCTCCAATGGTAACATCTTTGTATGGCAGAGACCAAGAGCTTCAACCATGGCGGAAGTCGTAAAAGGTACGAGTAGGATTGGTGAACAGCAAAAGCATAGGAGTGGCCAAATGCAACGTCGGAGCACAGCCAATGAGACAATGGCGTCTACAAGCAATACCGTGATCACGAAATCCGTTCATAAGGAGCCGCTTAGTGAGCGGAATCTCGTTTTGTCAGCAAATAATGACAGTGACCTGGCTGATACTGCTAATACTATCTTGAATGAAGCCATTCTGACTAGTGACATCAATACTGAACCAGGAGTGGTTTTTGAACAAGCTTTGATTAGCTCTGTTGACTTAACGGCTAACATTGGCGAACAAGCGTCAACTGGTTCTTCTGATTTAACGGCTAAAAGTAGTTTGCAGACTGGGGCACGGCCAAAAGTTAGATCATCACAAAATCATTTTTTGGATATGTTGCCGGTGCAAGTCAAGAAGAAGGGCCCCTGGAAACGGTCGCTCAGCGACGACCGGGACTTTCAGAAAAAAAGACGGACACTAGAGTGACTGATTGTAAGCATGATAATATTGTGTTTAATTTATCTTCACGTTGTTTAAATGAAAGTGAGCTTGCGGTTCTTAATAAGGGTTTAACTTTTGTCCCGAGTAAGCAATGCTCTTATCAAGATGTCGTTTTGGACATTATGTCGTTCTGTCGTAATTTGATGTTGAGTAAGCAGTTTGGAGCTAATACTTGTACACAGTCCAATTTGAGGAAACCTAGTAGTTTCATACCGGCTTTAACACCAGCCTTACAATTGTTTGTCAACAAATGTGATCATGATCTGGTAGAGTTTTTCCAACAGAGTGAAAGGGATAGGTATTATAATCTGACTGCTGAACAAAGACAAGCTTTGACTAATTTAGGTAAATACACCGATATTGTTATTAAAAAAGCGGATAAGGGAGGGTCCGTGGTTGTATTAGATACTGAATGGTATGTAAACAAATTGAATGATATGTTATCGGATGGACATACCTATATTAAGATTAATCCGGTAGACGTAAGAAGGACCATTGATAGGGTTCACAGTAGATTACGGTGGCTTAATGACAACTTGATGATTACACCGCAATTGTTAGAATTTTTGTTTATTGAAAGGCCTTTAACCCCGGTTTTTAAAGCCCTCCCCAAAGTTCATAAAAGTTTGTCAGACCCACCCCTTAGACCGATAGTTTCGGGTAGGGGGTGGGTTACTGAGAATATATCCATCTGGTTGGAAGTAACGCTTAGACCTTTTGTGGATGATATGGTTCACGTTTTGAAGGATACAGGGCATTACCTCAGTTTAATTGGTAATATCAGAAAGGAGGATTTGACAGGTGATTACTTGATGGTCACTCTTGATGTAAATAATCTTTTTACTGTAATTAACAATGAGTATGGAATCTTGGCAGTAAAGGCGCTCTTAAATGTGATAGGGCTAACAAGCATGAAGATAGATTTAATATTGGAGTTATTAGGTTTAGTACTGGAAAACAATGTTTTCTTGGGGGCAGATTGCGTTTATAGGCAGGCACAGGGGATAGCCATGGGTACCCCCTGTGCCAATACCTATGCAAATCTTGTCCTCTCTCATTGGGAGAAGACACATGTGTTTAGTGACCATTTATGGAAGGAACATCTGTTTCTGTACCTGCGCTTTGTAGATGATGTTTTTGTTTTGTGGAAGGGGGATTGCGATGAATTGTATAGTTTTATTGACTATCTTCACTCCACCACCACCTTCTTCAGATTTAGTGTAAAGACATCGAAGGTAAATATTGATTTTTTAGATGTCTGTTTGACACAAAATAAAAATGGTTTTTTATCAAGTTTGCATAGGAAAGAGTGCTGGCGGAACACTATGTTATCCTATGATAGTATGCATCCTAGGCATACCTTCACCAATGTGGTACAAGGCCAGTTGGGTAGGGTGTCTAGGATTGTAAAAGATGAAGCTCAGTATGAAGTGGAGGTTGGCTATTTAGGAGAATGTTTTTCTAACAGAGGCTATGATGAGAGGATGGTGGGAGATTTAGTTAAGAAGACCAAACCACTTAGATGCAATAGGTTTAGACCGTGGTTGGATTGTGGATTTAGTGCAAAACAAAAACCACGAGATAATACCCAAAGATTAGACAGACATAAAGTAGCGCTTACTTATGGCAGTGATGTTAAAGGGGTTAGCAACATTATACGCAGTAACTGGAACATTATAGTTAGTGATGAAGGTTTAAGAGAAATGGTGGGGTTATATCCAAAATTTGTCTATAAAAGAAATAGAAATTTAAAGGATATACTTTGTAAAGAGGCTCGTATTTCTAACGATGTTAGATCAAAGGGGACAGTAGGAACAGTACCCTGTGGCTGCTGTAAGGCCTGTGGTAGTATTAAGAAAGGAATTGAGTTTAAACATCCTAATAGTGGTAAGGTTTTTCTGTTTAAGGGTAAGGCTAGTTGCAGGACTACAGATGTCGTGTATATAGCTGAATGTTGTTCATGTACAAGTTTCTACGTTGGGAAGACCAACCAGATGTTAAAAACAAGAATTTTCCAGCATCTATCTAACATAAGGAATAAGGATGAACATAATGCCTTGTATAGGCATGTTAAGGAATATCCCACACATAAATTCACTTTTAGGGTTATTGTTAATTTAAAGCTGACCAATAGGGGGGGTGACATTAAGTTAAACACGGAATTAGCTGAATCCAAGTGGATTCTTGAGCTAACAGCACACAGGGATCCAGGTTTAAATGACGTCGTCCCCTTAAAACCAACCCTGTGTAAAAGGCGGGTTTTTTACTTAATATTGATTGGTTAGTAAGTGTTTTAAAAGGAATTTTAAAATGTATTGTTTTATCTGATGAAGGGCAACCGCCCGAAAGCGCTTATATTGTATCCATTATTCTGTGGCATTAAATCGTGTTTTTATCCTGAGCAGTATCCAGCATCGTTATTTTTGTTCATGTGTTACATAGTACCATTACAATCGCCATATCCCTTATGCGTAGTACCATTACAGTTGCTGTATCCCTCGTGTAGTACCATTACAGTCACCATATTCCTTATATGTAGTACCATTACATTTGCCATATTCCTTGTATTGTGAAGTGCCATTACAGTCACTGTATCCCTTGTTGTATAGGACCGTCTCTTTTTAATGTGTAGTACCATTAGAGTAGCTGCATTCCTTGTTATGTGCTGCACTATTACAGTCACTGTGTCCCTTGTTATGGTAGTAGCAGTGCAGTCACTATGTCCCTTGTCATGTGTTGTACCAGTAGATTAGCTGTATCCCTTATCATGTGTTGAACCATTACAGTAGCTGTATCCCTTGTAATGTGAAATACCTTTATAGCTGTTGTAATCTCGTGTGTTGTGTAGTGCCATTATAATCTCCATATCCCTTGTATTGTGTAGAACCATTACAGTCGTAGTATCCTTTGCCATGTGTTGTACCAGTACAGGAGCTGTATCCCTTGTCATGTGTAGTACCACTACAGTGGCTGTATATCTTGTTGTGTAGTAACATTACAGCTACTGTATCCCTTATGTGTAGTACCAGTCCAGCAGCTGTATCCCTTATGGCCTTCCTGAGAACACTGGAAAATATGAAGGTCTCTCCAAACACCATTATATTGGCGATTTCAACTACCCAAATATAGACTGGGAGCATTACTCTAGCTCCAACACCCTAGCTCAAAGGTTCCTAGAATTTATAAACTCAAATGCTATGGAACAACTTGTTACCACTCCCACAAGAGGGGAAAACATACTGGACCTGATCATCACCAACATGGGGGCTCTATGCTCCAGACCAGAAGTGTATCCCTCACTGGTAAGATCAGACCATAAACTAATCTCACTGGATATTCACATCCCGACCCCACCCCCTGCCCAGAAAACCACAGTGAAAAACTTCTCTAAAGCAAATTTCACACTCCTCAAAACCGAGGTGGAATCCTTCAAAACCCCCGGGCCTGTGGAAAATACGGCCCAGACCGCAGAATCCTTTAAACGCATTCTATGAACACCTTCAGGAATGCATGGATCATGCAATCCCAAATAAAACTAAAACCCAATCCTTCAAAGGCAGGCGTCCTGTCTGGTGGACCCCAGCCATAAACAAACTATACAATAGAAGGAGGAAGCTACTACATGATAGAGCAAAATCCCAAAAAGAGAAGGCATCTCTGATCAGTATTAGCAAAAACCTATGGACACACATAAAATCGTCTAAGGCCAACTTCAAGAGAAAAATTGCACAGGACAATAAGGATAATCACAAGGCTTTCTTTAGTTATGTTAGGAACCTGGGTGGAAATTCCCAGATATGCTCAGAATTAGTCCAAAAAGACAAAAAATACACCGAACCCACAGACATTGCCAACATCCTAGCTGACAGGTTCAGTGCAAACTTCTCCCTCCTCTTCCCACCAAAAGGGCAAATATCTATCCCAGCAGAGTGCTGCCCCCCTGACATCTCAGATGCTCAGGTAAGAGCCGCCATCTCCAAAGCAAAAGACACAGCATCAATGTGACCAGACGGTGTCCCGGGCTGCGTCCTGTATGAACTCCAAGAAGAGCTAAACCCAAACATAAAACTACTGTTCAATCTCAGTCTTACTACAGGATATGTACCCAAAGAGTGGCGTACAGTAACAGTGGTCCCTCTCCACAAAGGTGGTACCTCAACGGATCCTGGAAACTATCGCCCCATAAGCCTGACTAGCTTGGTCTGCAAAGCCATGGAAAGGATCATCATGGACCTCATAAATAAAGATATTGGGGACCTACAGACACTGGATCCTACACAGTTCGGCTTTAAGGGCAGATCCTGCCTCTTAAACCTGGTCGATTTCTTTGAAACAGTCACCAAGGCCATTGACGAGGGGAAGGTGGTCCACACAGCCTACCTGGACCTCGCAAAAGCCTTTGATACAATACCCCACTCGGGCATTATATATAAGCTCACCAGCTTAAATATAAACCTCTATGTCACTAGATGGGTTGCAAACTGGCTCAAGGACAGAACCCACATGGTTAGAATTGCTGGAGCCATGTCAGACTCCAAACCAGTTACAAGTGGCGTCCCACAAGGCTCAGTCCTGGGACCTCTCTTGTTCGGTATATATTTCTCGGAGGTACAGGCCAACACAGAAGGACTGTGGCTGACCAAGTTCGCAGATAACTGCAAACTAGGCGCCATAATTGACTCTCCAGCCGACACAAGCATCCTACAAAAGGGCCTCATAGAAACAGACACCTGGTGCCAGAGCCATGGCCTCAAGCTAAACGCCAAAAAGTGTATAGTCATCTCCTTTGGCAAAAACAAAGTGCCCACAAATTACCGCATAGGTGGTAATCCATTAAGTACGGAAGAAGTAATTAGGGATCTGGGGACCCAAGTTGATAGCAGACTCTCATTTGAAAACCACGTGGCTAAAGTGGTTAGAAAAACATTTTATATAGCCCACCTAATCATGAAGGGATTCACATCTAGATCAGGGGAGGTCATCGTGCCTCTTTACTCATCCCTCATCAGGCCCATAATTGAGTACAGTACCCCTTTTGGGATGTACCTTACCAGACACCTGCAGCAACTGGAAAGACCCCAAAAGTACCTCACCAAGAGGATCAAAGGGCTCAAACAGATGCCATATGCTGCCCGGTTAAAGAAACTCCAGCTCTACTCAGTGGCATACCGCCTGCTCAGAGGCGATCTGTGCCTGACGTATAAAGCCATATCCAACCCGGAATTAATGGACATGCTTCACCTCAGAAAATCCAAATCCCATCGAGCTATGTGCTCGAGAGACTTGAACCTCAGCACTGAAATAAATAGGACATGCTGGAGGGACAGATTCATAACCCAGAGGCTCCCTTCACTCTGGAATAAAATCCCAGTCCAGGTTAGGCAGAGTCCCTCATTGACTCTCTTCAAGAGGAATCTTGATGAGTGGATGGGAGATCATAGGTTTACCCCGGGTATCACTTCTGTGTCACTGTTAGACAGAGGCACAGTATACTAACCTCAACAGGGCATAGTAAAATTCATTTAAAATGGATGGCGAAAGCCAAGCACACTCTGGCTAGGCTTATAAATGCCCTAGGGCAGATAGCCTAGTATGAACCTATGAACCTATGTGTAGTACCATTATAGCGGCTGTATCCCTTATGTGTAGTACCATTACAGTGGCTGTATTCCTTATGTGTAGTACCATTACAGTCACTGTGTCCCTTGTTATGTGTAGTACCATTAAAGTCGCTGTATCCATTGTGTAGTACCATTACAGTCGCTGTATCCCTTATGTGTAGTACCATTACAGTCGCTGTATCCCTTGTTATGTGTAGTACCATTACAGTCGCTGTATCCCTTATGTGTAGTATCATTACAGTCGCTGTATCCTTTGTTATGTGTAGGACCATTATAGTCGCTATATCCCTTGCTGTGTGTAGAACAATTAGAGTAGCTGTATCCCTTATGTGTAGGACCATTAGAGTATTTGTAACCCTTGTTATGTGTAGTGCCATTATAGTCACTGTATCCCTTCTTATGTGTAGTGCCAACACAGCCACTGTAGCCCTTGTGTAGTGCCATTACAATAGTGCCAAGTCACTGTGTCCCTTATGTTTTGCAGTACCATTACAGTCACTGTATCCCTTGTTATGTGTCGTACCATTACAGTCGAAATATCCCTTGTGATGTGTAGTACCATGACAGTCAACATATCCCTTGTGTTGTGTAGTACCATTACAGTCACCATATCCCTTGTGTTGTGTAGTACCATTACAGTCAACATATCCCATGTGTTGCATAGTATCATTACAGTCGCCATATTCCTTGTGTTGTGTACTACCATTGCAGTTGCCATATCCCTTGTTATATGTAGGACCATTGCAGTCACCGTATCCCTTGTTTACATGTAGTACCATTACAGTTGCTGTATCCCTTATGTGTTGTACCATTCCAGTTACTGTATCCTTCGTTATAGGTAGTACCATTACAGTAGCTGTTATGTGTGGGAAGTTACAGTAGCTGTATCCCTTGTTATATGTAGTACAGTTAGAGCGGCTGTTATATATAGCACCATTACAGGTGCTGTATCCCTTGTTATGTGTAGGACCATTACAGTTGCTGTATCCTTTATGTATAGTACCATTACAGTTGCTGTATTATTTATGTATAGTATCATTACAGGTGGTGTAGCCCTTGTTATATGTAGGACCATTACAGTTACTGTAGCCTTTATGTGTAGGACCATTACAGTTACTGTATCCCTTACTATGTGTAGGATCATTAGAGTAGCTGTATCCCTTGTCATGTGTTGTACCATTAGAGTAGCTGTATCCTTTGTCATGTTTAGTACCTATTACAGTGACTGTATCCCTTATTATGTGTAGTACCATTACAGTCACTGTATCCCTCATGTTGTGTAGTACCATTATAGGCACTGTATTCCTTATGGTGTGTAGTACCATTACACTCGCCGTATCCCTCCTGTTATGTAGTACTATTATAGTCACTGTATTCCTTGTGTTGTGTAGTACCATTAAAGTCAATGTTTCCCTTGTGTTGCGTAGTACCATTGCACTCTCCACATCCCTCATGTTATGTAGTACTATTATAGGCACTGTATTCCTTGTGTTGTGTAGTAACATTGAAGTCAGTGTTTCCCTTGTGTTGTGTAATACCATTACAGTCACCATATCCCTTGTTCAGGAAGATTAGAGTCACTGAATCCATTATGTTGTGAAGTACCATTACAGTCATCATATCCCTTATTATGTGTAGTACCATTACAGTCGCTGTATCCCTCATGTTGTGTAGTACCATTATAGGCACTGTATTCCTTGTGGTGTGTAGTACCATTACACTCACTGTATCCCTCATGTTATGTAGTACCATTATAGGCACTGTATTCCTTGTGTTGTGTAGTAACATTAAAGCCAGTGTTTCCCTTGTGTTGTGTAGTACCATTAAAGTCAGTGTTTCCCTTGTGTTGTGTAGTACCATTATAGTCCCTGTATCCCTTGTGTTGTGTAGTACCATTACAGTTACCATATACCTTGTGTTATTTAGTACCATTACACTCACCGTATCCCTCATATTATGTAGTACCATTATAGGCACTGTATTCCTTATGTTGTGTAGTAACATTACAGTCACTGTATCCCTTGTGTTGTGTAGTACCATTACAGTCACCATATACCTTGTGTTATTTAGTACCATTACACTCGCCATATCCCTCATGTTATGTAGTACCATTACAGTCGCTGTATCCCTTGTGTTGTGTAGTACCATTACAGTCACTGTATCCCTTGTGTTGTGTAGTACCATTACAGTGACTGTATCCCTTGTGTTGTGTAGTACCATTACAGTCACCATATACCTTGTGTTATTTGGTACCATTATACTCGCCGTATCCCTCATGTTATGTAGTACCATTATAGTCACTGTATTCCTTGTGTTGTGTAGTAACATTAAAGTCAATGTTTCCCTTGGTTGTGTAGTAACATTAAAGTCAATGTTTCCCTTGTGTTGTGTAGTACCATTACAGTCGCTGCATCCCTCGTGTTGTTTAGTACCATTACAGTCACCGTATCCGTTGTTCAGGAACATTAGAGTCACTGAATCCCTTGTGTTGTGTAGTACCATTACAACCACCATAAACCTTGTGTTGTTTAGTACCATTACACTCACCGTATCCCTCATGTTATGTAGTACTATTATAGGCACTGTATTCCTTGTGTTGTGTAGTAACATTGACGTCAGTGTTTCCCTTGTGTTGTGTAATACCATTACAGTCACCATATCCCTTGTTCAGGAAGATTAGAGTCACTGAATCCATTGTGTTGTGAAGTACCATAACAGTCATTATATCCCTTATTATGTGTAGTACCATTACAGTCACTGTATCCCTCGTTGTGTAGTACCATTATAGGCACTGTATTCCTTGTGGTGTGTAGTGCCATTACACTCGCCTTATCCCTCATGTTATGTAGTACCATTATAGGCACTGTATTCCTTATGTTGTGTAGTAACATTAAAGTCAGTGTTTCCCTTGTGTTGTGTAGTACCATTACAGTCGCTGTATCCCTCGTGTTGTGTAGTACCATTACAATCACCATAAACCTTGTGTTGTTTAGTACCATTACACTCACCGTATCCCTCATGTTGTGTAGTACCATTAAAGTCAGTGTTTCCCTTGTGTTGTGTAGTACCATTACAGTCGCCATGTACCTTATGTTGTGAAGTACCATTACAGTCACCATATCCCTTGGTATGTGTAGTACCATTACGGTCATCGTATCCTTTCTCGTGTGTTGTACCATTAGAGTCGTCGTATCCATTCCCATTTGTTGTACCATTAGAGTTGCTGTATCCTTTATGTATAGTACCAAAAATAACCAACGTGGTGTAGAATTTGCAAACAAACAAAAGCTACCCAAATAATTCCACAAAAGCTGGTAAGGAGGCAGTCCCTGACTCAGGTTTTTACTGACTGAGTGCTTTTGTTCTTTTATTGAACTAGAACTTCATCAGAGTTAAAGGCCGTGTATAATCTGAAGTTTAAAAAACAGTGTCATGTAATCACATGATTCAATCCAACCAATAATATTTACTCATGATCTGCTAATTTTCTTATTGACAATGTATCTAATAATCATAAAAAAACACAATGTATATTTAAGATACAAAATGTAATCTGTTGGTTTGATTTTATGTCGTCATCCACCTCAGATTAACTTAAAATACTTCAAATATGCAATATTAGTCCCTGTATCTGTTATGTGTAGTATCATTGCAATCATTGTATCCCTTGTTATGTATAGTACCATTATAGTTACAGTATCCCTTATTATGTGTAGTACCATTATAGTCACCATATCCCTTGTTATATATGGTACCATTATAGTCACCGTATCCCTTATTATGTGTTGTACCATTATAGTCACTGTATCCCTTATGTGCATTACCATTACAGTCACCGTATCCCTTGTTATGTATAGTACCATTATAGTCACCATATCCCTTGTTATGTATAGTACCATTATAGTCACCGCATCCTTATTATGTGTAGCACCATTATAGTCACCATATCCCTTCTCGTGTTGTACCATTAGAGTCGTTGTATCCCTTCTCATATGTTATACCATTAGAGTCATATCCCTTCTCATGTGTTGTATCATTAGAGTCGCTGTATCCTTTATGTATTATAGTATTATACTCGTTGTATCCCTTAACTGTAGTACCTTTAGAGTGTCCATATCCCTTTTATGAATTACCATTGCAGTTGCCGTATCCCTTATTATGTGTAGGACCATTACAGTTGCCATATCACTTGTTAAGTTTAGGACCATTACAGTCGTCGTATCCCTTGTTATATGTCGGACAATTACAGTCACCATATCCTTTGCTATGTGTAGTACTATTGCAGCAGTTGTAGCCCTTGATGTCCTTCTGTTCTCATGTTGCAGTATTCTAACATGTGGGAATCATCTGCCTGAGGTGGCCCGAACGTCCGGCCCACATATAAAAGCTTAGCCTGGCTGCTGCATGGTGCATGGAATGTCCCATGTTGGAACCATAAACCATGGGCCATAAATGTGATGTCTGCATGCACAGACCTCAGAACTTCTCTGCCGCCAGTCAAACATCAGCTCGCTCATTTTGCTCTGCACCAAGTGACTTCTGAAAGATAAGTACCATGTTGGGGAATTTCGTTTTTCTTTTCTCTTCTAGCTTTGGTCGCTGTTTATTCTTTCCTTAGCTGATTCTATCCATGTCATCTAGGAAGGGAAAATGTAAGTGTGGATGCCAAATCCTGCAAAAAGACAGCCACAACCTCTGCTTATTTTTCTTAGGGCCTTCCCATGACTCTGAAAGATGCTCCATTTGCCAGTTCTTTGTTCTGCAAACATTACGCAGCCATCTCTCAGCCCTTAACCTTTTTGTTGAAAACCAATGACTTAAACCTCTTGCCTTAGGTATTAAAGCGACACCAGCCATCTCGGCTGAACCACTGAGAAAGAAGGCCAGAGTAACTAGGCCGGAAAAAGTGACTGTGCCTCCGGGTGTGGACGTCCTGCCAGCTGCTAATTTACGGGGTGAGGTATGTTTGATGGTTTTGGTGACTTTGGTAGGTACAGCTTTAGACGCCTCCCTAGTTTCTCCAGCCTGCACTTCTATGGAGGTACCAGTGACATTAGCTTCTGATGTCGGGGGAGACCAGGTTAACCTGAATGGCTAGCATTAACATCCATTCCTGAAGAATGCACTACAAGTCTTATGCTGACCTCGGATACTAGGCCTTTGCCTACTAAGCCTGGACCTAAGACTCCTTCTCTGATAAAGAAACAGAAGTCTAAACATCTGTCTGCTCCAAAAGAAAGTTTTCCTGATTGGCAGACATTCTCACAATCTCCCTTTCTGGCCTTCATGGCCCTTAGGCCTACTTCCTCACAGACTGTTGGTGCTCTTCCAACCTTGAGTCCCATGCCTATTCCTTTGGGCCCCTTGCGACATCCTCAGACTCTAGAAGAGGATTCATCTTCCTCTTCTTCAGATGAGTCCCTCTCATATACCTCACAGCTGGCTTTTCCCTTGGGATACTGCTGTCCGGAAGAGGACTCTTTAGAAGGTGATTCCCTGCCTGAAGACATCACCTTTGGAGAAACTATTTCAGAAATAAGGGAATACTTTAAATGGGATTCCACACAAATGGTCGATGTACAAAAGAGGTATTATGAGCTTCTGAAGATGGAATCCCCCTTCCCTAAGCCATTCTTCCAGTGATGCCCAGCCTATCTGGATGCCTTTGCCTCAGCTTTCAAAGCACCGGATTCTCAGCCACCAAAAAGACCAGACAGTTTCTATAAAGTTCCTGATGATTTCAAATTTCTTATCAAGCCTCCTATGGCAGACTCTGCTGTTATTGCTGTCTCAGCAGACAAACAATCCAGACAGCTCCCCTTGTCCTCCTTACTTCCATCTGATAAATATAGTAAAATGGTGAACCGATTAGTTAAGACATTTATACTTCTTTAACCTTGGCCTTTAGAGCCATCAGTTACCCAACACATATGGTTAAATATGCTTTGGACCTTGTCTCACAGGCCATAGTTACTGTCTTCTATTCCAGATTCACCCACCAAGCTACAAGTTGCCTCTACCCTTTCTTTAACTGCACAAGTCACTAGACACTCCATTAAATGCAGCTATGATGCTGCAGAGGCATCAGCTAGGTCAGCTGTGCCAGCATCTGTCCTCCGTAGGTACTCCTGACTTAGACTACAGCCATTGCCAGATGTCTTCAAAAACAAGATTATGGATGCCCCTCTTGACAATAGTTTTCTCTTTGGAAAACAGCAGAATTGTTTAAAAACCTGCAGGAGAAGAGCAAGGAGCTGCAGGACCTTAAGCACCTTTTTGTCTCATCAGAAACTACTCTGTCAAACCAAGATTTGTCAGGTCACCAGTGCCTACGTTTCACAGAAACTACCCTCCCAAACCAAGATTTGTCAGGTCATCAGTGCTAGGTTTCACAGGAACAACCCTGCCAAACCAAGATTTGTCAGGTCACCATTGCCTAAGTTTCACAGGAAGTACCCTGCCAAACCAAGATTTGTCAGGTCACCAGTGCCTATGTTTCACAGGAACTACCCTGCCAAACCAAGATTTGTCAGGAAGGCTTCCACACCACCTACTCCTAAATCCAGAAAAGGTGTCAGAAAACCTTCATCAGCCAGACCTAGCTCCTCTCAAGCCAGACAAAGACAGTCATTTCCTGACAGGCCTAACACTGTCTGACTATCAATCCTCCATATCATCTTCCCCTTTCTGCCTGCCTCTCTCACTGTCTTCCCCTGTGGCAACAGATCACCTCAGACAACTGGGTCTTGTCAGCTGTGGAAAAGGGATATTTCATGACCTGGAGGGGAAATTCCCTCCCAAAAGGTATCCCCCACCCACCAAAGAACCAATCTCATCTCATCCTACAAATCATTCAAGATCTGGTTCAATGGGACACAATACAAAAGGTTCCTCCAGGACAAGAAGGCCAAGGCTTCTATTCCAAATTCTTCCTCATCCCAAGAAATGATGGCCCATGGAGACCCATCCTGGACCTGTCCCTTCTAAACCCTTTCTGCATGTACACACCTTCTGCATGCAGTCCCTTCAAACACTTCTTCCTCTCTTGACTCCCAGTTCCTTTCTGGTCACCTTAGACCTGAAGGATGCATATTGTCACATTTCTGTCCATCCATCGCTTCAGAAATCCCTGCATTTTGCAGTGCAGTCCTTGCATTATCAGTTTACTGCCTTGTCCTTTGTCTTGTCCACAACACCAAGGGAGTTTACAAAATGTCTAGCCCCACAGTGACCTATTGCAGGACAGAAGGCATTCAACTCTTCCCTTACTTAGACAACCTCATTCAGTCAGATCATCCAAATACCCTGCAAAAACACCTACAATTCACCATTTCCCTCCTCGAAAGCCTAGGTTTCACAATCAACCAACTCAAATGCTCTCTTACTCCTTCCCAGGGCCAGGATTTCTTGGGCTGCAGAATAAGAACGGATTTGATGAAGGTCTTTCTTCCACCCAAAAAAGTGACATCATTGACCACCTTCTTCAAAAAACTACTACTAGCCAGCTGCATTTCAGCCAGGGAGTTCCTTTGGCTCCTGGGTCTCTAGACAGGCATGCTTCCCATGTCGCCTCTAGTCAGGTTTCACATGAGGAAATTTCAGTGGTACTTGAAAAAAATCTTGTTTCAGCATGTCCATCCACTAGAGTTTTAGGTACAATTTTGTCCCTGTCTCAAGAAAGAAATCATTTGGTGGATCCAGCAAATTCATCTGAATCCAAGACTACCATTGCAGCCTCTCCCTGCAGTTCAACAAATGCACACAGATGCATCAGATCTGGAGTGGGGGGCAACTATGAATAGATTGAAGGTGAAGGGCCAGTGGGATCCTACCTTTGGAAGAAGTACATCAATATCAGGGAAATGATTGCCCTTCTCCTAGCCCTGAAAGCATTCCTTCCCCTTACACATCCAGGTCCTCTCAAAATTTTTACAGACAACACCACAGTCCTGTGGTACGTCAGCAAGCAAGGGGGGACAAAATCGTACTTACTCTGCAGGCTGGCCATCCACGCTTGGGAAATGGCTACCCTCTACAATGTAAACTGCAGGCAGTGTACATCCCATCACAAAACAATGTTCAGGTGGATGCTGTCAAAAGATCATTATCACAGAATCACAAATGGATGTTGCACAGAGATGTTTTCCTGGACATAGTCCACTGGTGTGGCACACCTCAGATAGAGCTGTTTGCTTCCCCTCAGAACAGACAACTAAAGCTATTCTGCACAAGAATCCCCTCCTCACAAGCCTGGAGGGTGGACACCTTCACAATCTCCTGGAAGAGGATGTTTCTGTATGCATTCCCTCCTTCTCTCCCATACAGAAAGTCCCGCTGAAGACTCAACAGGACAAACCAAACATTTTGTTGGTGACCTCCTTTTGGCCAAGGCAGCACTGATTCCCCTATTCTAAGGGCAGTCACCACAAGTTACCTCACAAGGTGGACATCATCACAGAACAGAAGGGATCTGTCATCTACCCACACCTACAAGCTCTCAGACTAACCCTGTGGGTGATAACATTTTCATTCCATTTAGACACCTTTATTCAGAGAACATTTTATCTGTCCTGCAGGAGGCCAGGAAAACCACTACCAGGAGATCCTCTTTATCCAAGTGGAAAACGTTCTCCAGTTGGTGTCTTCACAGACAACTAGATCCCTTTCAGATGGATATACTTCTAGTTTTGTCGTTTTTGTGTGAGCTCCTTAAGTCTGAACTGTCATACTCCTTAGTAAAAGTCCATTTATCAGCTATCTCTGCTTGTTTACCTCTCAAGCTGTTATTATTATCCAGATTAGAGGTAAAGTTCTTCCTTAAGGAGGTCCTTTACATCAGGCCACCAAGGAAACCCATCCCTCCTCCTTGGGATTTGAATATTTATTCTAGAAAAAGTCACTCCTGCTGCCTTTGAACCAGCAGCTTCAGCCACCTTAAAGATGTGCACTTGGAAAACAGTGCTTCTTGTAGCCTTAAATTTCAGCCAGAAAGGTCTCAGAGTTACAAGAAGTCATGGCTAACTGACCTTACCTAATTTTTCATAAGGATAGAGCCTGTCTTCATACAAACCCCTCCTTCATGCCTAAAGTGGTCAGTGAACTATCCCTTAACCAGACTGTCTACTTACCCGCTTTCTTTCCTTCCACACAAAATGACAGTGAGAGAGTGCTCCATTCCCTTGATGTTCACAGACAACTTAGAGTTTATTTAGACAAGACTAAGAACATCAGGCAGTCTAAACAGTTGTTTGTATCCTTTCATCCCAAGGCCCTGGGGAAAGCTGTATGCAAATAAACTATCTTCTCTTGGATTTCCAACACAATATCATTCTTCTACTCCTTGCATGGGAAACAGTTACCCTACACTGTGAAAGCCCACTCCACCAGGGCTGTGGCCTCCTCATGGGAAACAGTTACCCTACACTGTGAAAGCCCACTCCACCAGGGCTGTGGCCTCCTCATGGGACACAGTTACCCTACACTGTGAAAGCCCACTCCACCAGGGCTATGGCCTCCTCATGAGAAACAGTTACCCTACACTGTAAAAGCCCACTCCACCAGGGCTGTGGCCTCCTCATGGGAAACAGTTACCCTACACTGTGAAAGCCCACTCCACGAGGGTTGTGGCCTCCTCATGGGAAACCATTACCCTGCACTCTGAAAACCCATTCCACCAGGGCTGTGGCCTCCTCATGGGAAGCAGTTACCCTACACTCTGAAATCCCACTCCACCAGGGCTGTGGCCTCCTCATGGGAAACAGTTACCCTACACTCTGAAAGCCCACTCCACCAGGGCTGTGGCCTCCTCATGGGTAACAGTTACCCTACACTCTGAAAGCCCACTCCACCAGGGCTGTGGCCTCCTCAGGGGAAACAGTTACACACTGTGAAAGCCCACTCCACCAAGGCTGTGGCATCCTCATGGGAAACAGTTACCCTACACTGTGAAAGCTCACTCCACCAGGGCTGAGGTCTTCTCATGGGAAACAGTTACCCTACACTGTGAAAGCCCACTCCACCAGGGCTGTGGCCTCCTCATGGGAAACCATTACCCTGCACTCTGAAAACCCATTCCACCAGGGCTGTGGCCTCCTCATGGGAAGCAGTTACCTTACACTCTGAATGCCCACTTCACCAGGGCTGTGGCCTCCTCATGAGAAACAGTTACCCTACACTGTAAAGCCCACTCCACCAGGGCTGTGGCCTCCTCATGGGAAACAGTTACCCTACACTGTAAAGCCCACTCCACCAGGGCTGTGGCCTCCTCATGGGAAACAGTTACCCTACACTGTGAAAGCCCACTCCACCAGGGCTGTGGCCTCCTCATGGGAAACAGTTACCCTACACTGTGAAAGCCCATTTCACCAGGGCTGTGGCCTCCTCATGGGGAAACAGTAACCCTACACTGTGAAAACCCATTCCACCAGGGCTGTGGCCTCCTCATGGGAAAAAGTTACCCTGCACTGTGAAAGCCCACTCCACCAGGGCTGTGGCCTCCTCATGGGAAACAGTTACCCTACACTGTGAAAGCCCACTCCACCAGGGCTGTGGCCTCCTCATGGGAAAAAGTTACCCTACACTGTGAAAGCCCACTCCACCAGGGCTGTGGCCTCCTCATGGGAAACAGTTACCCTACACTGTGAAAGCCCACTCCACCAGGGCTGTGGCCTCCTCATGGGAAACAGTTACCCTACACTCTGAAAGCCCATGCCACCAGGGCTGTGGCCTCCTCATGGGAAGCAGTTACCCTACACTCTGAAAGCCATTGCCACCAGGGCTGTGGTCTCCTCATGGGAAACTGTTACCCTACACTGTGAAAGCCCACTCCACCAGGGCTGTGGCCTCCTCATGGGAAACAGTTACCCTACACTCTGAAAGCCCATGCCACCAGGGTTGTGGCCTCCTCATGGGAAGCAGTTACCCTACACTCTGAAAGCCATTGCCACCAGGGCTGTGGTCTCCTCATGGGAAACTGTTACCCTACACTGTGAAAGCCACTCCACCAGGGCTGTGGCCTCCTCATGGGAAACAGTTACCCTACACTGTGAAAACCCACTCCACCAGGGCTGTGGCCTCCTCATGGGAAACAGTTACCCTACACTGTGAAAGCCCACTCCACCAGGGCTGTGGCCTCCTCATGGGAAAAAGTTACCCTACACTGTGAAAGCCCACTCCACCAGGGCTGTGGCCTCCTCATGGGAAACAGTTACCCTACACTGTGAAAGCCCACTCCACCAGGGCTGTGGCCTCCTCATGGGAAACAGTTACCCTACACTCTGAAAGCCCATGCCACCAGGGCTGTGGCCTCCTCATGGGAAGCAGTTACCCTACACTCTGAAAGCCATTGCCACCAGGGCTGTGGTCTCCTCATGGGAAACTGTTACCCTACACTGTGAAAGCCCACTCCACCAGGGCTGTGGCCTCCTCAGAGGAAACATTTACCCTACAGTGTGAAAGCCCATTCCACCAGGGCTGTGGCCTCCTCATGGGAAACAGTTACCCTACACTGTGAAAGCCCACTCCACCAGGGCTGTGGCCTCCTCATGGGAAACAGTTACCCTACACTGTGAAAGCCCACTCCACCAGGGCTGTGGCCTCCTCATGGGAAACGGTTACCCTACACTGTGAAAGCCCACTCCACCAGGGCTGTGGCCTCCTCATGGGAAACGGTTACCCTACACTGTGAAAGCCCACTCCACCAGGGCTGTGGCCTCCTCATGGGAAACGGTTACCCTACAGTGTGAAAGCCCACTCCACCAGGGCTGTGGCCTCCTCATGGGAAATAGTTATCCTGCACTGTGAAAGCCCACTCCACCAGGGCTGTGGTCTCCTCATGGGAAACACTTACCCTACACTGTGAAAGCCCACTCCACCAGGGCTGTGGCCTCCTCAGAGGAAACATTTACCCTACAGTGTGAAAGCCCATTCCACCAGGGCTGTGGCCTCCTCATGGGCATTCTTTACAGGACTAGACACAGCCACCATTTTAGAGTCAACCACTTGGATTTCAGTCCATACATTCACTATCCTTTATAAACTGGACTACATCTCTAGGTCTAAGGCAGGATTTGCTAAAGCCATCCTGCATGGGTTCATAGAGAATGCATCTTCTTCCACCTCCCATAACACATGTTGAGCTTTGGTATCCTCCCTCATGTCAGAATACTGCAACATGAGAATAGAAGGACATAGAATAGTTGTGTAATATCTTACCATAACCATAGATGTCCTCCTCTTCCATGTTGTCCTACCCCCATTTAGAACCTCTGTTTTTTTGCCTTTTTTTCCCTTTCTTGATGGCATCCTTATCAGCTACCCTTAGACTATTGTCTATCGGGGGATTTGGTTTTGAGGTATGTGCATGCAGACATCACATGTATGGCTCATGGTTTATGGTTCCAATGTGTGACATCCCACACACCATGCAGCAGCCAAGCTAAGCTTTTGTATATGGGATGGACATTCAGGTTGCCTGGGGTGGGGGATTCCCTCATGTTAGAATACTGCAACATGGAAGAGAAGGACATATATGGTTACAGTGAGATTTTACACAACTAATCTTTATATATAGTTCCATTACAGCAGCTGCATCACTTGTCATGTGTAGTATCATTGCAGTCACTGTATCCCTTATGTGTTAAGATTACGGTCGCTGTATCTCCTGTTATGTGTAGTACCATTAGAGTAGCTGTATCCCGTGTTGTGTAGTACCATTACAGCTGCTGTATCCCTTGTGTTGTACAGCACCATTACAGCTGCTGTATCTTTTGTGTTGTGTGGTATCATTACAGAGGTTGTATACCTGGTGTTTTGCAGTACCTTTGTAGCAGATGCGTCCCTTGTGTTGTGTAATACCACTAGAGTTACTGGATCCCTTGTGTTGTGCAGTATCATTACAGTAGCCATAACCCTTGTGTTATGTAGTACCTTTACAGTAACATAACCCTTGTGTTGTGTAGTATGTTACAGTTGCTGTATCTCTTGTGTTGTCTAGTACAGTTACAGTCACACTATTTCTTCTTGTGGATAGTTCCATTACAGTCGCTGTATCCCTTATTGTGTAGTACCATTACAGTCACTCTATCCCTCATTATGTGTAGTACCATTAAAGCAGCTGTATCACTCGTTATGTGTAGTACCATTACAATCGCTATGTTCTTTGTTATATGCAGTACTATTACAGCTACTGTATCTCTTATGTGTAGTTCCATTACAGTCACTGCCACCCTTATGTGTGTCGTACCATTACAGTGTCTGTATCCCTTGTTATTTGTGGTACCTTTACAGTCACTGTATCTTTTTTGATGTGTGGTACCATTACAGTCACTGTATCCCTTATGTGTGCTACTGTTAGAGTTGCAGTGTCCCTTTGTTATGTGTAGTACCATTATGATCACCATATTAGTACCATTACAGTCACTGTATTCCTTATGTGTGGCACAGTTAGAGTTGCAGTGTCCCTTTGTTATGTGTAGTACCATTACGATCACCATATTAGTACCATTACAGTCACTCTATCCCTCATTATGTGTAGTACCATTAAAGCAGCTGTATCACTCGTTATGTGTAGTACCATTACAGTCACTGTGTTCTTTGTTATATGCAGTACTATTACATCTGCTGTATCCTTTATGTGTAGTTCCATTACAGTCACTGTCACCCTTGTGTGTGTGGTACGATTACAGTGTCTGTATCCCTTGTTATTTGTGGTACCATTACAGTTGCCTTATCTCTTTTAATGTGTGGTACCATTACAGTCACTGTATCCCTTATGTGTGGTACTGTTAAGAGTTGCAGTGTCCCTTTGTTATGTGTAGTACCATTATGATCACCATATTAGTACCATTGCAGTCACTCTATCCCTCATTATATGTAGTACCATTAAAACAGTTGTATCACTCGTTATGTGTGGTACCATTACAGTCGCTGTATTCCTTATGTGTGGTACAGTTAGAGTTGCAGTATCCCTTTGTTATGTGTAGTACCATTATGATCACCATATTAGTACCACTACAGGTGCTGTATCCCTTATGTGTGGTACTATTAGAGTTGCAGTGTCCCTTTATGTGTGGTACCATTACGATCACCATATTAGTACTGTTACAGACGCTGTATCCCTTTTTATGTGTAGCACCATTAAAATCACTATATTAGTACTGCTAAAGATGCTATATCCCTTTTTATATGTGGTACCATTACAATCACCATATTTGTACCGTTACAGACGCTGTATCCCTTTTTATGTGTAGCACCATTACGAACACTATATTAGTACTGTTACAGATGCTGTATCCCTTTTTATATGTGGTACCATTATGATCACCATATTATTACCGTTACAGATGCCTTATCCCTTTTTATGTGTGGTACCATTACGATCACCATATTAGTAACGTTACAGATGCCATATCCTTTTTTATGTGTGGTACCATTACGATCACCATATTAGTAACGTTACAGATGCCGTATCCCTTTTTATGTGTGGCACCATTACGATCACCATATTAGTACCATTACAGTCAGTCTATCCCTCATTATGTGTAGTACCATTAAAGCAGCTGTATCACTCGTTATGTGTAGTACCATTACAGTCGCTGTGTTCTTTGTTATATGCAGTACTATTACAGCTGCTGTATCCCTTATGTGTAGTTCCATTACAGTCACTGTCACCCTTGTGTATGTGGTACCATTACAGTGTCTGTATCCCTTGTTATTTGTGGTACCATTACAGTTGCCTTATCTCTTTTAATGTGTAGTACCATTACAGTCACTGTATCCCTTATGTGTGGTACTGTTAGAGTTGCAGTGTCCCTTTGTTATGTGTAGTACCATTACGATCACCATATTAGTGCCATTACAGTCACTCTATCCCTCATGTGTAGTACCATTAAAACAGCTGTATCACTTGTTATGTGTGGTACCATTACAGTCGCTGTATTCCTTATGTGTGGTACAGTTAGAGTTGCAGTATCCCTTTGTTATGTGTAGTACCATTACGATCACCATATTAGTACCGTTACAGACACTGTATCCCTTTTTATGTGTAGCACCATTACGATCACTATATTAGTACTGTTACAGATGCAGTATCCCTTTTTATGTGTGGTACCATTACGATCACCATATTAGTACCGTTACCGACGCTGTATCCCTTTTTATGTGTAGCACCATTACGATCACTATATTAGTACTGTTACAGATGCTGTATCCCTTTTTATGTGTGGTACCATTACGATCACCATATTAGTACTGTTATAGATGCCGTATCCTTTTTTATGTGTGGTACCATTACGATCACCATATTAGTACTGTTACAGATGCCATATCCCTTTTTATGTGTGGCACCATTACGATCACCATATTAGTACCATTACAGATGCTGTATCCCTTTTTATGTGTGGTACAATTATGATCACCATATTAGTACCGTTACAGATGCCGTATCCCTTTTTATGTGTGGTACCATTACGATCACCATATTAGTACCATTACAGATGCTGTATCCCTTTTTATGTGTAGCACCATTACGATCACCATATTAGTACTGTTACATACGCTGTATCCCTTTTTATGTGTGGTACCATTACGATCACCATATTAGTACCGTTACAGATGCCTTATGCCTTTTTATGTGTAGTACCTTTACGATCACCATATTAGTACTGTTACAGATGCCGTATCCCTTTTTATGTGTGGTACCATTATGATCACCATATTAGTACTGTTACAGATGCCGTATCCATTTTTATGTGTGGCACCATTACAATTGCCATTTTTCTTGATGTCCTTCCATATCACTGTTACAATATTCTTTACAATAGAGATCCCCTGCCAAGGGTAGCCTGACACCTGATCAATATACTAGTGCCTTTAAGTTGTAATGGGTACGCCATACATCACAAATATACTTCCTGCACACATCATAGGGAATA
>NC_056729.1:1867196268-1867198768 GCF_019279795.1 Protopterus annectens
TGCCCCCACTCCCCTCTAAACAGGCAACTTCTTCTCTTTTCACCAGAGTCCTTTGTCCTCTGGCCTGGAAAGTGGATGCCCTATCTTTTTCTTGGAAGGGGTGTTTCTTTATGCCTTCCTTTCCCTTCTGGCCTAGACAGCATTTGTTCCCTCTTCTGCCTTTAGCCAAGGACAACCATCACAAGTTACCCCGCAGGGTGGATGTACTCACACAAGACAAGGGGTCTCTCATCCATTACCACCTATCCACTCTTCACTTGGCAGTGTGAGTAATAGGGTTTTGATCCCTTTTAGGCAATTTTTTTCCTGAGGATGCACATCAGATTCTGCAGGAGGCCAGGAAACCCACTTCCTTAAACTTATTTATCCAAATTGAAGAGATTTTCTGTCTGATGTCTTTCTTGTAACTTGGATCCACTTTCTGTAGAAGTTCCTTTGGTTCTCTCTTATTCATGTGAATTGTTCAATGTTGGGTGCCTATTATTCTGTTAAAGCCCACTTCTCAACTAGTTCTGCTTGTCTGCCTTGGACTCCCTTGTTGGCTTTTAGATTTGAGGTCAAACAGTTTCTTAAAGACATCCTTCACATTACGCCTCCCAGGAAGCCTATTCCTCCTTCCTGGAACCTTAATAATGTTTTGGAAAAATTGACTTGGACTACTTTTGAGCCTGCTGCTTCAATTTCCTTACAGCATTGTTCTTAGAAAACTGTTGTTCTTTTGGCTTGTACTTCTGCCAGATGGGTGTCTAACCTGAAAGCCCTTGTGGCTGTTCCTCCTTTGTTGGTGTTTCATAAGGACAGGATGTCTCTGTACTAATTCTTCTTTTATACCCAAGGTGTTTAATGAGTTGTGTCCTAATCAGTCTATCCAGTTTCTCACTTTTTCCCTTCTCCACAATCTGCTAGTGATAAGGTTCTTCACACATTGGATTTGCATAGACAACTCAATAGATATTATTTTGATAAAACTAAAGGCATTTGTAAATCTGAGCAGCTTTTTCTTTCCTTTCATCCTAGATCTTTAGGTTTGGCTGTTTCCAAGCCAACTATTTCCTCTTGGATATCTAAAGGCATTTCCTTTTGTTATTCCTTTTGTGGGAAAAGGCTTTCTTCTACTGTTAAGGCTCATTCTACCAGGGCTGTAGCCTCTTCTAGTGCCTTTCTCAAAGGTTTAGGTACTAGTTCTATTCATGAGGCACCTAATTGGATTTCTTTGCATACTGTTACCAAGCACTATAAGTTGGATATGTTTTTAGAGCTAGAGCTGGTTTTGCCAGGGCTATTCTTCATGGCTTTCTTGAGGTCCCTCCCCCCCTCCCAACCTTCTTCCTGAGCTTTTGTATCTCCCTGTTGTAAGGAATACGGCAACAGCGATATGGAAGGACATAGTACTGTTGTTTAAATCTTGCATAACAGTCAATGTCCTTCTCTTCACTGTTTCAGTATTCACTCCCTCTCTCCTTATCATGATCCTTTTCCCCTTCTGGATGTACTTGGTACCTACTTGTATCCTTACATTGCTGTTCCTACTGGGGCTTTTCATTTCTGAGGATGGTACATCTGGATCTCATCATTATGCCCTACTCCATGTGCAAGAGCATACATGTGATGTTAAGTATACCCATTACAACTTAAAGGCTTTAATAAACTTCCCAGGCATCGAGGTACCCTTGGCAGAGGATCCCTATTATAAAGGATACTGCAGAAGTGAAGAGAAGGATTTCAACTGTTATGCTAAGATTTTACACAACTGCACTTTATCTATAGTGCCCTTACATTGTTCATTGTTGTGTGAAGTACCATTACAGTCATTATATCCCTTGTTATATGTAATACCACTAAGGTCACCGGATCCCTCTTTGAACAGACTTTATTACATACAATGCTTCTTCTATTATGGCAAGAGGTAAATAAGCTTTATCTGCCCTCAAAATAACATCCTAGAATATCTAGGGTATTAGTGCCCTTATCAAGAGGTAAAAAAGCTCTATCTGCCCTCAAAGTAACATCCTAGAATATCTAGGGGATTAGTGCCCTTATCAAGAGGTAAAGACGCTTTGTCTGCCCTCAAAGTAACACCCTAGAATATCTAGGGGATTAGTGCCCTTATCAAGAGGTAAAGAAGCTTTATCTGCCCTCAAAGTAACATCCTAGAATATCTAGGGTGTTAGTGCCCTTATCAAGAGGTAGAGAAGCTTTATTAGCCCTCAAAGTAACATCCTAGAATATCTAGGGTATTATTGCCCTTATCAAGCGGGAAAACATTTTATCTAAAGCCAGAGCTATGAATGCAAAGGACATGTTCATGCAGGCGATGAAATGAGGGCCTCTGCATTTGATAAAATACTAAAGTTTTAAGGGTTGGGGTGCTGCTGCTTTGGAAGCAACAGCCAGATATGAGGTGCTTGCTTTATATTGTGGCACTTTAGGACACCAGAAACTGATAATGGAAACAGATAAATTGGGGATGAAGTGTTAAATACCCTTTTGTTACTGAAGC